>NC_136877.1:4446905-4519405 GCF_949152265.1 Phoxinus phoxinus | reverse complement strand
TAACCTCAGGCACTGTTTATGTGTTTTATTTAATGATAAAAGCGTGTCATGTGACTGTGAATATCATTTAGTGCTCCAGCTTTGTAGCTGTAAAAGCAACACTGGATAATTCACCTCAGATCTTGAAATTAAACAAATTTGTTCAAACTGTGAAGAAACGAGTGTATTCTTTGACAGATTGTTTTAGTTACTCTCTGGTGCCGTGCACTCGCTGAGACTCCGCCCACACGCTGTTCTGATTGGCTGTGCACTTGCTGAGACTCTGTTCTGATTGGCTGTGGGCTTTGATTGATCATCACGCAGTCGCGTCGCGTCCAGTGTGGACAGACAAATTATTTGTCGCTGGAATCTTACCGCATCGCGTCTGGTTAGGACACGAATATCGACAGCAGTTGATCATTTATTTATCTTCATCTTCATCTCGTTCAAAGTCATCGGTTCACCATGATCGTTTTGAATTGCTTAAATTATGATTGAGAAAAAGAAAATACAGTCAAGTCTGCAGCAAGTTTGTCATATCGGCTACATAAAAGTATTATGAGAACATTATAATTGTGTGCTCGGGACACTTAATGGTGAGACTTTTGTTTTTGTCATCAGGCTTTTAAAAATGATGTATAAATTTGGATTAATATTTATCGGCCAATATATCGGTTATAAAGAATCATCGGTTATCGGTATCGGCCAAAATTTCGGTGCATCGCTAATGAATATTTTGATAATTATGGAATATTCTGAAATATATGAATTTATATATGATAATAAAGGAAATTATGCTTATTTATTTGGCATTAAGTTTCCTAAAGAATCACTAGACTAGTTTCATGATCCTCGTGATTTGAGTGACACACAACATGCAACTATTTATGATTATCAAGCATCATTCTTGTGTTTAGCTGTAGCTCTGTTACAGAAGATTGAATTGTGAGCGGCCGTGTCACATTATTGAGCATTAAAATGTCATCATTCATTTGCTAAGACATGTTACCATAAACAAACCCCGTTTCTCCAGAGGTTTTTCCACTTTTAATATTAGTCCCAACTTTTACAGCTCACACATTTAGCTAAAGTATCATAGATTTAACAACGTGGGTCTTGATATTGAAGTCAAATGGACATGTCTCTCTCTTGCAGGCTGGCACGGTGCGGGACTCCATGGCCAAGTCTCTCTACAGCGCTCTTTTTGACTGGATCGTGTTCAGGATCAATCATGCCCTGCTCAACCAGAGGGACTTGGAAGAGTCAGCCAAGGTAAAATCATATTTACGGATGAATCCCAAAATAATGAGAATAGTAAGTGCTGGATGTGAGTCAGCTGACATAAATTACATGACACAGCAGGAATATGAGTTCATCCTGTTTTTCTGTGGCTCTCACTGCTTTAATCTCTAAATTATGGATGGAGACGTTATGTAATGGGATATATTCAGTGCCACTGACTGAGCTCCTGCTGTTGTGTATTCACTAGCGGATTTCTGCTGAACATTATGCTAGTCAAGCCTGAAATAAACTTTATATAAGTGTGTGAACATTCCCGCTAAACAAGCTTGCTTGGTTAAATGCACTGTTGTATTCAGGGCTCAACACTTGTGTTTTTAGAAGCACTTCTGCATGTTTTTAATGTGCCACAATGAAACATGCACAAGTTATGTTTCAACCCAATTTTGGGTCAAATATGGACAAACCCAGCTGCTGGGTTACATTTTTTAATACAATTTTTAACCCAATGTTTGGGTTTGTCCATATTTGACCCACATTTGGGTTGAAACAACCCAGCATTTTTTATTTTGTTTTTTTTTATTTTTGTTGTTGTTTTTTTATTTTTATTTTTTATTTTTCATTTGTTTTCGGCCATGAAACTATTATTTCATTTCAAAACAGGCAATTACTACTAATACTAAAACTAAACTATATACTATCAAAACTATAACTAATACTCGGTAAGTTAATTTGTTTATTAGTTTTCGTATTAATGCTATTGCAATGCTATTGTACTGTAAAATAAAACTATATTTCTACTAAGATTACTGTAATATTTATGACTGTCTTCATTTCTTAATCGTTAAACCATAGAGCTTTTATTTTGGCGGGAAACCTTAAGCTTTCTCATTTGTTGAAAATGAATTTAAACAAGTTTGTTGGCACATGTTGCATTTTCAAATGCACATTATAAGCAACACAACTTTGACGACGAGTTTGTGTGAAGTAGCATTTACAGCGAACCGAGATGTGTGTAAATGAACACCGTGCTTTGATTTTCTTAAGGAAAAAAAAATCTCTCCCAAATAATGCTGCAAACTAAACAGGGAAACCCTCTCATTTGGGACATTACTATAATATTAGAGGTTAAAATGAACAACAAAGCCCAAACTATCATATTCAGCTGCTATTTTATTTATATATATGATAATTACACAAATAAAAACTGCAATGTTTGTATTCAACTCAGTTGCACATAAGGTAGTTTTCATAAACACTTGTCTTCTTGACAAATTTATTCAAGCATACATTAATAATTAACAGTAAATAAGCTCGTGTTTTATAGCTAACTAATGAACTGTGAACATTGGATAACTTTACTGAGGTAAACACAACGTTAAGTTGCACAAGCTGTTTTATTGTCATCTTTCCGCGGTTGAAACAATGATTAAGTGATTACATGAGTCATAATTCATGTAGGTATTTTGTGATGCATCTTTCAACTCACTGAGGCGCTAAAGCGATCCGTTACGACACATTTAATAGCATCAAAATGCCATTATTGTTTGAATTTTGTGATAAAATGGACAGAACTTTTTTTTTTTTACAAATTACGAAGCTTTTTGTGATTGTTGGATGGGAGGCGTTACAAATAATGTTTGATTTAGGGAAAAGGCAGATCTGGCAACCCTGGCTTGAACTACACGTGATTTATTTATTTAGAGCTGCTTTTACATCGCTAGTTTTTAACTGTTAATGCATTATTGTCACGTTAACTTACTCTAAATTCAACACGAGAGACTTTCTTCACACACAGTATGAGTTGCAGTCTGACACGGTTTTACGTCCCCTTTTTAACAGGATATAATCGGCCCTGATCATCAGCTGTTTTTAAACAATAGTGATAATAATTGCTTTTATTTGCTGATAATCGTTACATCGGTGCAGCTCAAGTAATCAGACATAGTTAAAGCACAGCCTTTGGGAATCTGCTCTTATTTGGCACTTGGAGAGTGTTCGTTTTTGACTCTGTAGACAACTAATTATTCACACACGGTAGTCCCACTGTAGATCCCTGATCTTGATGAGCAAGCGTTGACTAAACTGTAGACATATGTGACCCTGGATCACAAAACCAGTCTGGAGTCGCACGGGTATATCTGTGGCAATAGCCAACAATACATTGTATGGGTCAAAATTATCCATTTTTCTTTTATGCCAAAAATCATTAGGATATTAAGTAAAAATCATGTTCCATGAATATATTTTGTAAATTTCCTACCATAAATATATAAAACATGTATTTTTGTGAGTGAATGCAGCACAATCGTGAACATAAATGCACAACTTTAAAGGAGATTTTGTCAATGTTTCCATTTTTTTGCATCCTCAGATTCCAGATATTTAAATAGTCATATCGCGTCCAAATATTGTCATATCCTAACAAACCATGCATCAGTGGAAAGCTTATTTATTCAGCTTTCAGATGATTTATAAATCTCAATTTAAAAAAATTGAGCCATGTGACTGGTTTTGTGGTCCAGGGTCACATATTGTTTGCTAGCTAACACATCTAATTTAATAACTCCGATATTTGAGCTGGATCTCCCCCTACAGTGTTTTACTGCCACAATGACACAATAATACTGTACATTGCCTAGTACTTTTCTGTTCTTAATGCTCCTTGTATCTCATCATTTTTTCAGATCCTGGCCATCGGGGTTCTCGACATCTTTGGCTTTGAAGACTATGAGAACAACAGCTTTGAACAATTCTGCATCAACTTCGCCAACGAGAGACTCCAGCACTATTTCAACCAGCACATCTTTAAGCTGGAGCAGGTGATGTTTTATTTCTTTATTTTTATTATTTGACCATCAGCTTCTCTTCCCCTCACACGACTCAAGGTTCTAGCCTAATAACTGATTTATTACCAGCAAATATGACTCAAGTTATGTTGACTGCACACAGAATAAATGAAGTACACGGATATTGCTTGACTGAATGTTTTCGGGAAAATTTAAAGGTTTGCGATCTTTACATTTGTGCACTTTCAACCTCCATTGGAGTCCATGAATTCCTTTTTATAACCTTTATTTATATAGAGCTTTTTACAATGCAGACCGTTTCAAAGCAGCTTTACAGAGATAACAGGAAAACAATGCAACTAAGTTTGTTTCTAGAAGAAAATAGCGTCACAGTTCAGCTTAAGTAAGCTCAGTGATAGTTCATTTCTGGTGTAAAAAAGTTATTAATTTAGTTAATTTATATACTGTATATATACATTGTCCAGCTCAGTTCAGTTCTCATACAATGGTGTCAATGCAGACAGATCAGTAATATCGTTGAATATCATTGAATCAGCCCTGGTTATGTATTCTACTGATGGAGATTAATGAGAAAATATGTGTTTTTCTTCACTGGTGCTTGCTTTAGACTAACTTCAGGAAGTTTAGGGACCAGAATGTCATAGAAACTTGGACATGGGCAAGTTCTGTGTTTTATGAGAGTAAACAATCCCTGAAAATAATGAAGTTCATCCTACAAAACGAGGGAATTGTAACCATTACTGAAGTCTTTAATAGGTTGGGTTGATGGACGCCTCAGGCTGTGTGATCATGTGAGGTAGTTTCGCACAAAATAAACCGTTTGATAATGAGACAATAAAAAGGTCCAAACTCAGACAAAGAATTGTGTCTCTGTAATAATGTGTGTTTTCTCAATGAGGTCGTTCTTCCAGGATGACTAAAGAGGCAACCAATTACGGTAATGACAGCCTGTCAAAGCCGTGCCTTCGTGACGCACCTCAAACTACATGCTTGCTCAGAGAGGGTTTGTTAGTTTAGGTTTCTAGTCAGTCCAGAGTCCAGATTTGATAAACTAACTGTGACAGATTTGCTTGCACAAGGTACACTTATCAACATAAATCACACACTGTCATAGGACGTGTCACTTTATGCAGATGTGTAAATAACAGACTATCACTTGTGGGTTTAGCACTTCTTGTGACGAATAGTGTGGTCAAATCTGCTTAATTCTATAATATACTTGTAGTTTAGAAGTTGTTTAATGCATGCTGGTTTGCTTGATGATACTGTAACTACATCTTTTTTTAGTGCCATCAAACAATCGGTGTTTACATGACGTCATTTACCCATGACTCCATTAATATAGTGCAACATGACGTAATTTGCTCTCTATTTTCTGACTCTCAATTTCTCCATTGGAACATACATTTTTATGATAACCTGTAAACCTTTAAAGACAGCCTTGCTGTGAGCTATACGGTTGTTAATCGATGGTATTTGCTTCTATTGAACCCTTCAGCCTGCGTTATTTCAGCTTATATTTCATGTTTAACAGTGGAATTTGTGGTGAAAACTACATTACCCATAATGCTGTGCAGAAAATTCCACCAATCACAGAATTGCCACAAGCAAGAGGTCTTTAGCTCCGCCCACTCCTATGCACTCAAAATACTTGAATATTTGTGTGTATATAATGAGTAGTTTTATATTTCTCCATTGTTTGTAATTCCGTTATGCTGTCCGCAATGCTTCATGGGATTGTTGTTCTTTCCCCTCACTAAAGCCATAAGTTCACAGTCTTAAGTTGTACCTTTGTATTGTTATCTTATTATCAAATACTTTTTTTGATACTGTTTTGATTCACCTCGTAGCTGGTTGGCTGATTCCATGGCTTATGATGCTTTAAATCTCTATAGGAGAAATTAATGGAAAAAATACTTCTGGAACTAGCACAGCTGAAACATTGCAAGAAAGAGTCAGTATTGCATGATATAAAGTCACAATTGCGAGTTATATCGTCAGAATTGTGATAGTCGCAATTTTGAGAAAAAGTCAGTATTGCATGATGTAAAGTCGCAATTGCGAGAAATAAAGTCAGAATTGCGTGATATAAAGTCGCAATTGCGAGAAATAGTCAGAATTGCGTGATATAAAGTCGCAATTACGAGGAATAAAGTCAGTATTGCATGATGTAAAGTCGCAATTGCGAGAAATAAAGTCAGAATTGCGTGATATAAAGTCGCAATTACGAGAAATAGTCAGAATTGCGTGATATAAAGTCGCAATTGCGAGTTATAATGTCAGAATTGTGATATAGAGTCGCAATTACGAGAAATAAAGTCAGTATTGCATGATATTAAGTCGCAATTGTGAGTTATAACGTCAGAATTGTGATATACTGTATAGTCGCAATTGCGTGATATTAAGTCAGTATTGCATGATATAAAGTCGCAATTGCGTGATATTAAGTCAGTATTGCATGATATAAAGTCGCAATTGCGTGATATTAAGTCAGTAATGCATGATATAAAGTCGCAATTGCGTGATATAAAGTCGCAATTGCGAGAAATAAAGTCAGAATTGCATGATATAAAGTCGCAATTGCGTGATATTAAGTCAGAATTGCATGATATAAAGTCGCAATTGCGTGATATTAAGTCAGAATTGCATGATATAAAGTCGCAATTGCGAGAAATAAAGTCAGAATTGCGTGATATAAAGTCGCAATTAAGAGAAATAGTCAGAATTGCGTGATATAAAGTCGCAATTGCGAGTTATAACGTCAGAATTGTGATATATAAAGTCGCAATTTTGAGAAAAAGTCAGTATTGCATAATATAAAGTCGCAATTGCGAGTTATAACGTCAGAATTGTGATATGAAGTCGCAATTGCGTGATATTAAGTCAGAATTGCATGATATAAAGTCGCAATTGCGTGATATTAAGTCAGTATTGCATGATATAAAGTCGCAATTGCGTGATATTAAGTCAGAATTGCATGATATAAAGTCGCAATTGCGAGAAATAAAGTCAGAATTGCGTGATATAAAGTCGCAATTAAGAGAAATAGTCAGAATTGCGTGATATAAAGTCGCAATTGCGAGTTATAACGTCAGAATTGTGATATATAAAGTCGCAATTTTGAGAAAAAGTCAGTATTGCATAATATAAAGTCGCAATTGCGAGTTATAACGTCAGAATTGTGATATGAAGTCGCAATTACGAGAAATAAAGTCAGTATTGCATGATATAAAGCCGCAATTGCGAGAAATAGTCAGAATTGCGTGATATAAAGTCGTAATTGCGAGTTATAACGTCAGAATTGTGATATATAAAGTTTAAATTCTGACTTTATAACACGCAATTGCGAGTTTATGTCTCACTCTGAGAAAATTATCTTTTAAAATGTTTTATTCTGTGGTGGAAACGAGCTTTCCTAACAGACACGTGGCATTTACAGCTCAAGTGAAAAATCATAACTGATGTATTTTATGGCATAGAGTAAAACATGAAAAATATCTTGAGCTTGTGTTCACCTCTTTCATTTAACCAAAAACCCATCGACTTCAGGATGATGGAACCAAAAACACTAAAATGTTAACTTATTTCCGGGTTTTGGCCTACGGAAAATGTGTAATCACGGTATGGCGATCTCAGTCTGACCCCACATTGAGGGATTCTGGGTAATTTTGTTAAAAGGATTTTTGATGTTCTTGTTAATGGCACTTTTGACGGGATTCATTCCCATTGCCACAACAGTTTTGCTGTTTGTTCCTTGATAAAAGTGCAGGAATTTCACTGCGTCTGCCAAGTTCCACGCTTTAATTGCTCTACGAGTTGGAAACTCTTGGATTCAGATGTCAGGAATGAATTCACATCCTGAGTTTGCTGCCAAGTATGCCGTGTGGTAATGTTTAATATAGACCATACCCGGGTTATCTACACAAAACATGCAGGGTGCAGATTCATAATTTATGACCATTAGTTAATGTTCGACTGAGAAAATGTTTAACTTGCATTAGTTAAGATTGTTTTCCTGAATTGAGCTACAGTTGTAGTATTTGTACTAGTAGTAGACGTAGGATAGTGTTAGATTATAGGTAGGAAAACAAAGCCTTTCTTGGCATACTTGCCATCTGATGCCCATAAATACAGGCACGCTGGAGCCAGACACAGCACCACACATGCTTTCATTAGTCTATTAATGTTCAATGGTTCAATGTGCCGTTTATGGAGATGCTGTAAATGGATTTGATTTGATTTGGAGGCTATTTGAGTGCATTTCTCTTATCAGCCAAACAGAGTGCATGTGGTTTCTGAAGTGCTTCAGATGAGGGTTAGATCACAATTATACAAGCATTAGTTACAATTGCTCATACTGTGGGTTGAGGATTTGAACAAACCCATTGCTGTAAGTACTAAACTTTGGCATGTAGCACAGATATATATATCATAATGAACAGACATTCATGAGCTTAAAGGTCCTGTTCTTCATGATCCCATTTTTTAAACTTTAGCTAGTGTGTAATGTTGCTGTTAGAGCATAAATAATACCTGTAAAATTATAAAGCTCAAAGTTCAATGCCAACGAGATATTTGATTTAACAGAAGTCCCCTTTCAAAGCCGACAGCGAACGGCCGGTTCGGACTACATCCTCTACTTCCTGCTTTACTGACGTCACTAGAACAGTTTTTTGACTAACCTCTGCACACAGGAATACACAAAAAAAAGGGGGCGTGGTCTTGTCCTACAGAGAAGAGGAAGAGTTGCTTTTGTAGAGTGTGTGTCGTCGAGACGCTGGTATTTTCATCCCGGAGTCAAATCACCTTTGTTTGGCCATGTTCACAATAACACTGAGCGCATGCATCTCCACGTTATGGTAAGAGGCGTGACCTTTCCGGGCAACGTGCGCTAAGCTGCTGTCCAATCACAACACAGGAACCGCTGGCACAATCAGAACTCGTTACGTATTTCTGAAGGAGGGACTTCATAGAACAAGGAAGTCATCAGCCCGTTTTTCAGCGGTATACAGATAAGTACATTTTGTGAAAAATACAGTTTTTTTTTTACACGCGAAACATGAACATGTTATATTGCACACTGTGTGTAAAGCTTCAAAAACACAGGAAAAACGGGACCTTTTTCAGACTGATAACATCTTATCTCTGAAAAAAGAATAGTCAATCTTCATCAAACTTCGCCTGCATTAATAGGATTATACTGTACAGGTACAACTCGAAAAATGTGAATATGGTGCAAAAGTTCAGTAATTCAACTTAAAAGGTGAAACTAATATATTATATAGACTCATTACATGTAACGTGAGATATTTCAAGCGTGTATTTGTTATAATTTTGATGATTATGGCTTTCTATGAAAACCTTTTCACAATATGCTAATTTTGAATTTGGGGTTTTCATAATCTGTAAGACATAATCATCAAAATTATAACAAATAAAGGCTTGAAATATCTCACTTTGAATGTAATGAGTCTATATAATATATTAGTTTCACCTTTTAAGTTGAATTACTGAACTTTTGCACCATATTCACATTTTTTGAGGTTTCACCTGTAGACCATATTATTATCATGCTGAAAAATCTTCAGTCAAAAGCTTTCTTGTAATTCTAATCCGCTCTTCTGTATTTGTATGAGAAGTGTAGATCATCTGCTTTGTTCTGCTGATTTTATACTTTTGCTGTTTAATGTGCAAACAGGAGGAGAGAGATTCCACTGATTGTATGAAACCCGACTGGGATTACATCCTTTATTGTTTCATTTACTTTCCCAGCGATCCAAGGAAACAGTTGAGGAGAAAAAAAGCTACAAAATGTTAAGAATGTCTTTCATATTATTAAACCGCAAAGACCATGAAACCTCGGACCGGCGAAAAGGAAGTCTCCTCTAGAGGAACATGAAAACACTTTGCAGGGCTGTTGTTGTTTTGTTGTTCTGGTCGCGGGCCAAAAATGAATTACCCGTGTAGTTATAACAAGTTTTGTGAGATGTTCGTTCTCATGTTACTCTGCTAGTGATAAACATTCTGGAACATAAAAGACACAACATTATGACACAAGTTTCCATAGTCATGAAAACCTGAAAACATCAGCAAATTTTAATGGCGACCTATTATTCCCTTTTTCAACGTTTTTTTTCTTCTTCTAGAACAAGTTTTAATGTTTGAATGTTGATTATTTTCCTCATATTCTCCATCATTGCAGCTCCTCTCTTCCCAGTCTGTCAGTAACGCTCTGTTTACTTCCTGTCTCTTTGAAGCCCCTCCTTCTTAAAAACACCCTGTGTTCTGATTGGCCGGCTGGATCAGTGTGTTGTGATTGGTCGAGCGGGTTTGGGAAACGTCCCGCCCCTTACCATAACCACCAGTTTCAACACACTACTAACTAACTCATCCAGGCCCCGCCCCTTTATTCTGCACATTAATTATTTAAATGAGGAATATTGTGACGTGTTCGTTCCCGGAAGAAAACTCAAGACTACAATGGAGGCGTTTCAGGAGTTCAGAAACACTGACACTGATATAGAGAATAACTCCCGCTGGAGGGACCTTGAATCTTTGCTGAGCTTTTTCATGTTCAGACAGCAACAATACACACTTAAGAATGTAAAAAAGCATAATAGGACCACTTTAAAACTGGAATGAAACCTTAAACAACCAGGAAATCTGTAATTGTCAATCTTTGTTGACTCCTCCTCATAATTATTGATTTTAAGTGTTGACTGTTTTGCATTTCTTATAGGAAGAGTACCGAGCAGAAGGCATTGCCTGGCATAACATTGATTACATCGATAACACCGGCTGCATAAACCTCATCAGCAAGAAGCCCACAGCACTGCTCCACCTACTGGACGAGGAGTGCAAGTACGTCTGACCTTTCACACTGCAAACAATGGAAGCATGAGATTAAAGTACTGTATCATTTATTACGGCTAGTCAGACCAACATGCAATCTCTGAATGTAAATATACTTCAATGTTTTATCTGTAAATCAAATAAAACTAAAATATCGGATTACGGTAGTGCCCTAAAAAACAAGAGTTAGGTTCTCTCTGCCTATGCTGGGCGTACACCAAAGGATTTTCACAGTCCCAGACTAAAGACCGGCAGTCTTTAGGAATCTTACTGAAGTCTCGGCGCGCTCCCGTCGTCTCGATCGTTAAATGTGAGGGGATAATCTGCAGTCGGCGACCCGATTTATGCCAGTCTTTCTCTAGTCTTTCATATCAAACATGTTTGATATTATCGCAAGTCCTAGCGTAGTCATAGTGACGTAAAACAATCAACAACCAATAAATTTGTTCTCAGAAAACCGGAAACAGGAAGCCATCAGTCACAACAAAGAAACATGTCGACGGACGTGGAAACACAACGAGCGCCAAGTAGGCGAAAATGGACCGTGGATAAAGAGGAGCGCGTTGTCGAGCACGCAAATGCGTCTCTAGCACGCTGCGCAGTGTCTTTATCGTGCAATTTATACGCGAAAATGAGATTTTACGTGGATATGATATGCAGTTTTGCGCGTGCATATGATACGCACTTTATTGCGTGATATACACACGCACCCCACACCACTAATCCTACCCAAGCGTACACACACCCCACCCTAAACCTACCCATGTGCTATCCATGTGTATACTATGCACGTAAAAACTAATTTTCGCGTATATATTACACGATAAACACACTGCGTGCTGTATCTATACAGATTTGGTGTGATCGGGTTGGGGCAGAGCAGCCGTGTCTTTTTGATGTAAACTGCCATTTATACCACGACAGAGTGGAAAAAGAAAAGAAGTGGACCGATATTGCCGAAGCCATCGACATGCCTGCATTTAAAATTATACCCTTTCAAGACATTTATTTCAAACTATTGTTCTCATCATATAATGATAGGCTATAGATTCATAACCCCCATACAGTCATGTGAAAAAGGTAGGTCATCCCATTAAATAGTCAACTCTTTATTAAGAGATGTTCACATAACAATGTCTAATTTGAATTTTTTCCTGGAAAAGAAAGTGATTTATTGTAATTAAACAATATAAATAAACATATTTTTACTCATCAAACAAAAAATATGCATAAAAATGCCTATTTGAATGGAGGAAAAAATTTGTTGTCTTGTAAATAGTGTCACTACAAGATTCAGTGTTTGTAAAATCTTTAGTCTGAGACTGTGAGTCTGTGAAACCAAGTCTTTAGATGTGAGCTGATAATCCTACAAAGTCTTTTCTAAATCTTTTTAAAGTCTTTAGGTGTACAGAAGGCATAAAATAGCGGGAAACCTGACTCTCCACATCAGTGTTCCTCATAGCTCAAGTCTCTAATGTCTCATTCGAGCTCTTCCTGTTGCGTTTTCTGAAGTTTTGGCAGTCGTTCTCCTCAAGACTACAGGAACTGCACGGGTTTATAATACACTGTCTGCAGAACATCAGTCATGCTCCCTAGATGACCACTTTCACTCTCCGCTTCTCACTTGTGGACCTCAGCAAACGTCCAAAGGGGAAAAAGAGCTTAAATTTTAAAAAATGTAAACATCTGTGATTTCCAGATTACAGGAGTTGCGATGTCAAGCAAGTAGGGATCATAGTAGTTTGATCAGCCGTACGGACAGGGTCCTGCGATTTCGCGGATTAACTGGAAAGTTTAACCATCATAGAGTAAAAAAAGTGTATTTTCTCCATAGGAACATTAGTTTTTACGATAACCTATAAACCTTTAAAGATAGCCTTGCTGTGAGCTATGAGGTTGTTAATCGATGTTATTTGCTTCTATTGAACCCTCAGCCTGCGTTACTTCAGTAATTCAACTTAAAAGGTGAAACTAATATATTATATAGACTCATTACATGCAAAGTGAGATATTTCAAGCCTTTATTTGTTATAATTTTGATGATTATGGCTTACAGCTTATGAAAACCCCAAATTCAAAATTAGTATATTGTTAAAAGGTTTTCATAAGCTGTACGCCATAATCATCAAAATTATAATAAATAAAGGCTTGAAATATCTCACTTTGCATGTAATGAGTCTATATAATATTATTAGTTTCACCTTTTAAGTTGAATTACTAAAATAAATGAACTTTTGCACAATATTTTAATATTTCGAGATTCACCTGTATATTTTATACTTTTATATCGGTTATATAGTTATATAGTTGTCAGTCCTGTCAGTTTGAAAACTCATAAGCATTCAAGTGCACATACGTGCATAAGAGAATAGCAAATTATGTCAAAATGGCCGTCTCAGCGAGTATCCTCATACACAGTTATGTCTTAAGTGAATGTAAACAAGTGAGAAAGAAAACCGATGTGTATCAGTATATTGGATCCGTGCAGTCGGTCTTAAAGTGACAGTAGCCTAATATTCCTGCTTCAGTCATTAATGTTCATCAAACAACAAAAGACAAATACAAAATCACTTTTGTAGCTTTAACAAAGATTTATTATATTTAATTAATACAGCCATTTGTTTATTATTTTCTATGCTGATTCACTCGCCTACAAAATCATTTTAGAATGATTAACTCTTTCCGAATAGAGCTAATGAAGTAATCTGGAGAAATCGTTTTCATATCGCAATTTATAAAGCGGTTAGTTCCAGTCCTTGATTCTGATTGGTCAATAGCTGTGTTTCATTCAGGATAAAACACGACTATGACCGCTTCACCCCACGGTTCTGTGTATCACTACACAACACCCCTAGCAACCGCTCTTAGCAACGTAAACACATGTTTGATCTCATTAATATTGTTAATTGAAGCTTATAGAGTATTGTGAGAGATTAAGCGAGTGTACCTGCATTTACAGTAGATAAAGCATTCTCCTTCAGGTCAGTCCTATATTCATAACAAAAGTTTGAATGTCCGCTGCCATATCTTGTCTTTTTAACAGTTAAGGGGTTTCCCCGTGCCGTTAGTCATTCTGTCAGTGTCGTCTTCCTTCTCCGTGATCACAAGTTTGAGTCCTTTCAATGTAAAAGTCTCCTCTACTGACTGACTCGCTCATAAACACAGTCTGTGTCTCCATCTATTGGCGAAATAATGTATGTAACTTCTGTTGCTGTTTACGGTCAGGGACTATTTTTTCCAGCGGAAGGAAGGCTTTTAGTGATTTTACTTCATGAAAGTTGCATAGATGTTTTTACTTTAATATTTGCATTGTGTGGTAACCGTTCAGCCTCTCGTACCTTATTGCTCACATATATTGCAGAAAACCTCTATTTGCTCTAATGCACTCTCTCTATACGTTACAGCTTTCCTCAGGCCACCAATCAGACGCTCCTGGACAAGTTCAAGCGTCAGCATGAGCGAAACGACTATATTGAGTTTCCTGCAGTCATGGAGCCGGCCTTCATCATTAAACACTACGCAGGAAAAGTCAAATATGGAGTGAAGGTCAGTGCTACACACAGGCCTCACAGGAGCTTTGCTATAGGGATGATTCGCCCTACTATGAGTTTGTTTACCATCGAAATTACTTTGAAGCTGTTATATTAAGGTACAATTCTTGCATAGTGTGCCTTTAAATCTGCATATAGCGCGGGAATTGAAGATCGAATTTGAAAACGCATTTATGTGACCAGGTGTAAATGAAATGGTTTTGATTCATCCGATCTGAGAAAACACTTGAAGTGGCCCTGACGAAGATGATGATCCAGCAATATTACACACTGCTTGATTACTACTAATTACCGTGTCTTTCTATGCCAGAAACACTAAGAGTGTGCGGCTCCTAATTCTGCACATTCTTCCAACATTGAGTCATCTCTCTTGTTGATGCATGGTTGGTGTTGTTTGACCTCTACTGTTTATAAAGAGGGTGTGATGCCTTGGTCACATGACTCTTTCTTTATAGTGTGTAATGAGTAACTCTGTTTGTCGCTCGTGGCACCATAAACGTGACAGTAATGAGTAACTGTGTGTGAAGTCCCAGCATCCCTCAGTCCTGGCCCTCGGGCGGTTTATGTTAACACATCAAGGTCTGGAAATGATGCATTCAAACGTTTGGGATCGGTAAAACTTTTAATGTTTTTAAAAGAAGTCTCTTCTGCTCACCAAGGCTGCATTTATTTGGTTAAAAATACCAAACAAAATAAAACGGTAATATTTTGAAATATTATTACAATTTAAAATGACTATTTTCTATTTTAATATATTTAAAAATGTTATTTATTCCTGTGATGCAAAGCAGAATTACTTTATCATCATTACTCCAGTCTTCAGTGTCACATGATCCTTCAGAAATCATAATAATATTATGATTTGCTACTCAAGAAACATTCATTATTATTATTATTATTATTATCAATGTTGAAAACAGTTGTGTACAATTTTTTCAGGATTCTTTAATGAATAAGAAAGTTCAAAAGAACAGCATTTATATGAAAAAGAAAGCTTCTGTAACATTAAACACTAAACTACCATTCGAAATGTTTGGGGATGCATTAAATATATTACAATTTACAGTAAATACATTTTTATGTTACAAAAGATTCTTTTTAAAATAAATGAAATGGAACATTCTATTCATCCAAGAATCCTGAAAAAATAAATTGTTTTTTTTAACATTGATAATAATAATGAATGCTTTTTTTTTTTTCAAATCCACATATTATTATGATTTCTGAAGGATCATGTGACACTGAAGACTGGAGTAATGATGCTGAAAAAAAATTCAGCTTTGATCACAGAAATAAATTATATTTTAAAATATATTAAAATATAATATTTATTTTTTTAAATTGTCATATGTCACAATATTACAGTTAAAATTTTTTTTATATATATATATATATATATATATATATATATATATATCAAATAAATGCAGCCTTGGCGAGCAGAACATATATTTTTTTATAAACATTAAAAATCGTACCGATCCCAAACCTTTGAAAGGCAATTTATATCAAACATTCTGACTTCAATATTAGGTACAATCCACGTTGGCTTTTACCCAAGATGTCCCTGAGGTCATAACATACAATTTGACAAGCAACAATCATAAAAGAAAGAAAACAATGTCACCGTGTAAACCCGGCTTAAGTTTGGCAGAGTTTGATAGTCATGAGTAGCTAAACCTCTTATTTACAATATAAAGCCTTTGTTCATGCGTTACATAATAGTCTCGCTCTCTCTTCACTGATGTTTCTCTGGCGTCATGAGTGATAGAGCCGATTCAGTGTTTATATATATATATATATATGTATATGTGTGACCCTGGATCACAAACCCAGTCTGGAGCCGCACGGGTATATCTGTGGCAATATCCAACTATACATTGTATGGGTCAAAATTATCCATTTTTCTTTTATGCCAAAAATCATTAGGTTATTAAGTAAAGATCATGTTCCATGAAGATATTTAGTAAATTTCCTACCGTAAATATATAAAACATGTATTTTTATGAGTGAATGCAGCACAATCGTGAACATAAATGCACAACTTTAAAGGAGATTTTCTCAATGTTTTGATTTTTTTGCATCCTCAGATTCCAGATTTTCTAATAGTCATATCTCGGCCAAATATTGTCCTATCCTAACAAACCATACATCAATGGAAAGCTTATTTATTCAATTTCAAAATTGTGACCCATGTGACTGGTTTTGTGGTCCAGGGTCACATACAGGTGAAAGTCGAAAAATTTGAATATCGGTCAAAAGTTAATTTATTTCAGTAATTCAACTTAAAAGGTGAAACTAATATATTATATAGACTCATTACATGCAAAGTGAGATATTTCAAGCCTTTATTTGTTATAATTTTGATGATTATGGCTTACAGCTTATGCAAACTTTTTCACAATATTCTAATTTTGAATTTGGGGTTTTCATAAGCTGTAAGCCATAAATTATAAACAAAGGCTTGAAATATCTCACTTTACATGTAATGAGTCTATATAATATATTAGTTTCACATTTTAAGTTGAATTACTGAAATAAATGAACTTTTGCACCATATTTTCACCTGTATATATGGAGCTCGCTCTCTTTCTTCACTGATGTTTCTATGAGTTTTCTGACCGTGTTTGTCCCGCAGGACTTCAGAGAGAAGAACACGGACCACATGCGGCCCGACATCGTTGCGCTCCTCAAGAGCAGCAAGAACGCCTTCATCTGTGGGCTGATCGGGATCGACCCGGTGGCCACCTTCCGCTGGGCCGTTCTCAGGGCCTATTTCAGAGCCATGGTGGCCTTCAGGGACGCTGGGAAGAGACATGTGGACAAACGCAGCGGTGAGTCCAGCTAAACCCTTACACGCACTTTATTCCTGGTCATGTGCTTGTAGGTTTTACTAGGGCTGGGTAAAAAAATCTCGATTTTAATCGATTCTCATTTATACGAACTGATTTTTAAATCCCAAGAATCGATTAGGCTAGTCGTCCTGTTTTCAGTCGATGAATGATCGGGACATTGTAGCGCGCTTCCCATCCAATAAATCACAATAATCTTTGTGCTTTGTTTTCCATAAGCTAATTAAAAAACATAAATACCGTTTTGGCGCGGTGGCGTGAGATTGCTCTGGCACATGATCTTCTCTTCCGCCTTAATAATACCAATTACAGCGCCAAATAAACATGAATGAGCGTCTGAAACTGTGTTAAAAGATAGAGTACAACTTATCGAAATTTGTATCATGTCACATGGATTCGCTCAATCAGTGTTTCAACCGTAGAAAGACGTCAGTACATGTCATCTAATGTCACATTTACCTCAGAAAAACCATATCCAGTGACCATAAACTCGTTAGTCCGCTAGATAAGAGGAGCATTTTGCTAAATATATGCACCATATTACATATTCATTATAATGTTTAATGTTCTGCAATATTTAATGCATGTTTGTATAAATCTGGCAAGTTTTTATGACAGCCACCATGTACATGTTTATATTTAATATAACTTTATTATTATAAAAATAAATAAGTGTAATTTAAGTGTTTGTATACAAATCTTGAGAAAATCCAAAATTATAAATATTGAATCGAATCGAACTGAGAAATATATATATATATATATATAATATATATATATATATATATATATATATATATAGTTGACTACTGTATATACATTATATATAAATAAATAAAAAATATATAGATATAGTTGACTACTGTATATATATATATATATATATACACACATACAGTAGTCAACTATATCTATATATATATATTTTTTATTTATTTATATATAATGTATATACAGTAGTCAACTATATCTATCTATCTATATATTTTTTATTTTATTTATATATATAATGTATATACAGTAGTCAGCTATATCTATTTATATATATATATATATATATATATATATATATATATATATATTTGTCAACAATATATACACATACAGTAGTCAACTATGTTTATCTTATTTTATTATTTTATAATAATTGATATTTTATTTGATATTTTATTAATTTATATATTTATATATTTTTAATTGTTATTGTAAGGGTCTTGCTTTTTGGCATAACGTTACATACATTACAACAGAGTTGTTTGTTTTCAGGGCTCTGTATCTTTTGTCAATCAGTCACATGATTTATCTGCGTAACAATCTTTGCTATTGTGTAGAAGAATGTGTTCATATATCTTACCTCTGCAAGTGTGCAATATTAGCGCTACTTTGTATGTATGTTTGCTAGCGAATCATGCCATGTTAGCCCAGCTCCTCCTGCTTGATATCTATTGCCCTGCTCTCCAGCTTTTCAGTGTCTATGTGCCTTTCTTCCTTAATCACGAGTTTAAGCGTTAGTAGTTCATCTATGCTTTGATGCCTCACACATGGTGAGTTTGAACCGCGAGTGCATTATGGGATTCCTTTGCACTGCATTTCACTGTGGCCCACATCTGATGTGTGAACACCAAAAATCATGTCCGTGTAATGTGAACTTTATGCTGATAGTCAGCATGACTGACAACTCTTGTAGACAAGCACATCTTATTTCTCCCTATTTAATCTTTTCTCTGTCTTCTCTCTTTCTTGTGTGTTGTTGTGTTTTGGCTTCTTAAGGGCATGATGCTGCTGCTCCAGTTGTGAAAAGTGTGGATAGCTTTAGTTTTCTGCATCACCCTGTGCATCAGAGAAGCTTAGAGATCCTGCAGAGGTGCAAAGAGGATAAAAACAGTAAGGCTGCCTTTCCTTCATCTCGTCTCCTCACTCCACGCACCCTGAGCCAAGACATGTCGCACCGACCACCTCTTCAGCTACACATACAGTCAAACCTAAAATTATTCAGACGCCAGATATGTGACAACAAAACCAGTCTGGAGCCGTACGGGTATATCTGTGGCGATAGCCAACTATACATTGTATGGGTCAAAATTATCCATTTTTCTTTTATGCCAAAAATCATTAGGATATTAAGTAAAGATCATGATCCATGAAGATATTTAGTAAATTTCCTACCGTAAATATATAAAACATGTATTTTTGTGAGTGAATGCAGCACAATCGTGAACATAAATGCACAACTTTAAAGGAGATTTTCTCAATTTTTCGATTTTTTTGCACCCTCAGATTCCAGATTTTCAGATATCTCGGCCAAATATTGTCCTATCCTAACAAACCATACATCAATTGAAAGCTTATTTATTCAGCTTTCATATGATGTATACATCTTAATTTAAAAAAAATACACATGTGACTGGTTTTGTGGTCCAACGGATTTTGTTACTAGTGTGTGCAGGACACTATAGTTCATTTATGTAAAAATGAGGAGAGAAAAATAAAGTAAACTGTGATATATACCCAAAATATTTTCATACAGTGACTACCAGTAACATTTATACAAATTTAGGACCAAAAATTATTCAGACACATTGACCTGACCAGTGTTTTATCTTTAATTGCTAATGTGACCTTTCTACACCACAGACTGAACAAAATGAAGCATTGCTTGGTAATTTGTTGAACTAAAACTGTAAATATTATCTAATTGTGTAGTTAAATTTAACAGCTGACAGATATTCAACATAATTCATGTGTGAGACAGTCTAACAGAAGGATGGACAAAACCAGTGAAATATTCTGTTCTTGTCATATTTTATTACTATTTTCTAAACTATAGTGAATAAACTGTGCTAATGTCTGAATAAATGTTGGTTTGACTGTATAATCACAAAATCAGCGCTGAAGCCCTCATGTCTCTGCTCATCCATCTGGCATCTGTCTTGTTTTCCTGCATGATGTAATCTTTGACTAACTCTGTCTCTGGGTTCAGTCCAGCATGCTTGTGTTTCGGACAGTCCTCCTCTGTCCCCCGGCTCAAGTGTGCACTCGTTCCTCTCGCTCCCCGAGGACAGCGGGCTCACGATAGGTCTGCTTGATGGAGGTAGCTCGGGTTATAGACTATACACACAAAACACGAAAAAAACTAAATATATATAATTTCTTCCTGTTAGAAACATTATTTCGTAATTCAATCCTGTAGTTAGGGCTGGGTCATATACGTGAAAACTATTCTAGGTTTTGGTTACACTTTATTTCGTGACACTTTATTTTACAGTGTCCTTGTTACATATGTTATATGTACTTACCATAGTAATAACAGTAAATTATAAATAATTACATTCAACTAACCCTCAACCAAACCCTATAGTAAGTACATGTAGTTGCTTACTATTACTCAGTACTTAAATATATAACTACACTGTAACAATGACACCTTAAAATAAAGTGTAACCCTTTATTTTAAGGTGTTAGTGTAATTATTATATATTTAAGTACTGAGTAATATTAAGCGACTACATGTACTTACTATAGGGTTTGGTTGAGGGTTAGTTGAATGTAATTATTTATAATTTTCTTTCATTACTATGGTAAGTATATGTAACAAGGACACTGTAAAATAGTGTTACCAAAAAAAAAAAGATGTATTATTTCTTCCTGCTTGAAACATTCCTTCGTAATTCAATCCTGTAGTTAGCTTAGAGCTGGGTGATATACGTGAAAAACTATTCTATATATTCTATTTACTCATTTCAAAATGAGCATGTAGCATGTCCATAGACACTCAATATTTGATTCAAATTGAAATGCATTTGTTCACGCTTGTAGTTCGGTTATTTTAGTCTGGACCAAAAAAGAAAATGATACATTTAGTCCTGGTTCGCTTAGCGTTCACACTGTCAAACCTAAAGATACAAAACCACACACACAAAAAAAGGCTTTTATGGTGTGACGGAACTTACCGAACATCCAAAGCAATGCTGGGATACATGCGTATGTCTGGACATTTGGTGGTATTTTGACCAGATGAGAGTCCATAAAGAGCTTATATAATCTGTAAACGAGTCAGCAGGTTTAGCTTGAGCACTCTGTGCTTTTTAGGGTCGCATCTTGTGACATCACATCCTGTTTTTGGTTCGTTCATATTTCATTTGAACCGCGCAATCGCTCTCAAGGAGAAAATAAAAAACTTGACTCACTGAGAAAAAAAAGCTAATTAAAGTGACTGTAATGTTGCTTACCGGTATTTAATTGCCACCCAAAAATTGCTATATTTTGGTATATATTACATATATGGTATATTTTCAATATATCACCCAGCTTTAGTTGGAAAGAGAGCGTGCGCGCCTACTTAACAATATTTTTGGGACAAATTTGTACCCAGAAGTGACCAAAATTAGGGGGGCACCTTTAGGGACGTCTCTATAAAAAGAAAGAAATTAAAGTTGTTGTTTTTATGAAAATGTAAAAATATAGAAAGTTTGGTGAGATGGGTAGGGTTAGTGTAAGTAAGCGGATACAATATACAGTTTGTTGAGTATAGAAAAACGTTACGTCTATTGAATGTCCCCATTTAGATACCCAAGTAAACAAGTGAGTGTGTGTGTGTGTGTTTCACAGAAGCATGTTTCAAGTAATTCACCTCTAATTGAATGTTCATACGTTTCATTTAATCACCAGCAGTGAATTAATCAAAATCACGTCCTGTTATTCTCATGAGAAACCATTACACAGTCCTCTCATAACCTGTCACTCTTTTCCCATGTGACCCGTGTGTCTGGGATCAGTCTGGTTGTACAGGTTTGTGATGTGTTTCAGGTGTGAACCGGAGGAACCCTCGCACTCCTCTCTCTGATCTGCAGGGAAGCAACACAATAAATCAACGGTAAGAGCTTCACCTCTGACCTCTGACCTCTGTCCTGTCACAGGTACAGTGGCCCCTTTCACCGATTAGCATTAAGCTTTGTATCTGTCAGTAGAAACTAGTATTTTCGAATGACCGTGCTTCCCTCCTTCATGTCCCCCTGAGACGAGAGATTTCTGTATTGTGTGTCTGGAAAAAAACTGATGACACAAAAATCATAATTTAGCGTCATCATCATCATCATCAGAGGCTTTTCTGGCCAGAGGCTCGAGACTACAGCCAGTAGTAGGAGCGATCCCGCATGTTTTCAACTCTCCCATAGGGGGCGTCTTTTCAGTTTCGAGTCGACTAGTAGCCTAGTTGTATCATTGCTCCTGATACCGGTCTCTGTAACCGGTAGGCGTGGCTTCGACGAGGCGGAGTGGCCTCATAGGGCAGTGAGGCAAGTGCATTCTGGGAGTTGTTGTCTTTCATCCACATGAGCCAAAAATAAATTCTGGCTTTTCTCAGTCTAGACGGCACCAACTTCTAAAATAATTTCACATTTCTACTACATAAATGACCCAATTTAAATACACATTCATCTTTCCAGCGGTGAAGTATCCCTTTAAACATGTTTGTACTGTATAAATGATTGCAAATCAATAGTGGTTGTAAAAATTTTTTTTTTTACATGTTTTATTTTTGATGCGTTCACATTTCATTTTGTGTTCAAAAAATGTGTTCACTAGGGCTGTCACTTTTTATTCGATATTCGAATATGCTTTCGAACATGACGTGAAATATCCGTAATCGAACTACAAATAAAAGGTTTTTAAAGTGCCATGTCTAGCGCATTTTTTACAGTCTGTTTTTTATTTAAAGCAAATGATAAGCGTGTTATTTTGAAAGCGTGTTACTGGCTATATATGTTATAGTCAGATATGACGGCGCGCTGCAACACGTATCACCGCAGATGATCTATTCATCAAGCGTCAAGCCAACGTGCAAACTATCGCAAATCAAAGTGAAAGTCAGTCGCAGACGCTTTAACACACAATAATCTTCATTAAAAGTAAAGAAACAAAATGATCTTACCAGGGCTGCCGCTCTCTCTTATGTTGAATTTACTTTGATTTTGAAATGTTAGGTGATGATCAATAAAATGCAGCTCATATCTGTTGCTTTCTGTGACATTAAATCCATAAATAGCGTGGGAATTGAAGATCGAATTTTCACATGTAAATATGTGTTTTATTTTGTTCCATTGACAGCTAGATGGTATTTCCAGGTTACAGAGTCATGGTTCACTACTGGTTATATCACACTTGATACTGTTTTTCCCCCAGTGTAAATGGGTCTGAACACATGTTAATATGTAGGTGTCTTTATATTGCATAGCCTCTTTCACTGGGTCATGTTAATATTTGGGGGTTACAAACCCTTTCATTGAAAATATTTGTAATATTGTCTATTCTGGATGATTGAAGAAACAGTTCTTATCGTGAAAGGATAGTAAAGTGTGGAGATACTAGTAGAAAGCTCAGTTTGCTCATTCGATTTTTCGAATCGATTTTTCTTTTATGCCAAAAATCATTAGGATATTAAGTAAAGATCATGTTCCATGAAAATATTTAGTAAATTTCCTACCGTAAATATATAAAACATGTATTTTTGTGAGTGAATGCAGCACAATCGTGAACATAAATGCACAACTTTAAAGGAGATTTTCTCAATGTTTCCATTTTTTTACACCCTCAGATTCCAGATTTTCTAATATTCATATCTCGGCCGAATATTGTCCTATCCTAACAAACAATACATCAATGGAAAGCTTATTTATCCAGCTTCCAGATGACTTGTACATTATTTTTTTTTAAAATTGACCCATGTGACTTGTTTTGTGGTCCAGAGTCACATATTTCTCTGGAGAACCGGCATATTATTTGATTCCGCTGTAAGTAGCCAGGTTTCTGAATTCCCCACTGTATTATCCTGACAAATTTTTCTTTTTTCTCTGCACGGTAAATAAAGCGTGTCCGAAGAGCCTCTGGTCCGGAATCGCATGGCTTGTTAAGTTCTCGGTGTGTGTGGATGAGCCACGGTCTTCCCGACTTCATGCTGTATTAATGACCGCATGGCTCTGAGATTAGTCCTGATATCCAGAGCAAGTGGCAAGAGCCGAGCGAGCTCACAACAGCTCTTTTGTTGCTCTGTAAAGTCCCCCTAATCTGTTTCGCAACCCCACACACTTTTTGGGTTACGAAGAGACCACAAAACCCCAGGAAACAGCAGCTGCTTCCCGTGTGATGTCAGAGCGGAGATATTTGCTCATTTGGAGGACAGATCCGAGGCTGATGGGTAATCGCTCCCCACGGTTCATGACCACATGCTTCAGTGATCTCCTGTAGAAGGAATATTGCAGCTGAGCCACATTTACAATGAATCAACATGGAATAGTCACTGTAAACTTCTTTACTTGTATGCATTCAGTCAGATTTACTGAGTAGAGCTTGCCGTTTATGTGCTTTACTGTAAAAAAAATGTTTTGGTACATTTACGGTAAAAAAACGGTAGCCAGAAATTTACCGTAAAAAATACGGTAGCAACATTTTAGGTTTTACAGATGTAACTTAGATTTACCGTAAAAAAAATTTTTTTTCATTATCTAATATTATGTTAGTTTACCGACCTATTGAAGTACTAATACTTGTTTGGTGCCATTGTAATACAACAACTGACAACAACCAATCACAGTGGTGATGAGAGTCACATGATGCATCAAAGCTCATCACAAGCAGCTTTACAACAAGCTGAGAAAGTTTATACTAATATACACCCTCATGGTAACGCATGACATTTTAAAAAATGCCTATTTTTTGACTTCCAAAAACTGTAAATTTAACGGTATTTTACTGTAAAATGACATTACATGTATGGTTACAGTAGATCTATCACAGTTATTCATCATATATTGTACAGAAACTTTCTGATAGCCAATTAACAGTTTTTCACTGTAGCATTTTTACAGTCTTTTACCGTTAAAATCACGCTGATTTTTTTACAGCGTGTGTGCAGCTCACAAGTTAAAGGGATGTTGAGAGATGATGTTGAAAGACTATGAAAGGCAACATTCGCTGCTTGCTTTGGTAACTGCAACTTACTGAGTCGTATAGCAAGAAATCATCTAAACAAAAAGCAGAAAGTTGCATGAAACTGAAACCATAATGCCGTTGAAACCCGTTAAGTGTCAGAGTTTCCAATTACATCAAATCAAGTCACCTTTATTTATTTCTATAGCGCTTGTTACAATACAGATCGATTCAAAGCAGCTTTACAGTGATAACAGGAAAATAATGCGACAAAGTTTGTTTCTAGAAGAAAATAGTGTCATAGTTCAGCTTAAGTAAGCTCAGTGATGGTTCATTTCTGGTGTAAAACGGTTATGTCATTGTCCAGCTCAGTTCAGTTCTCATATAATGGTGTCAATGCAGACAGATCAGTAATATCATTGAATATTAAGTGTCCACAACTAAGCAAGCCAAAAAGGCGACGGTGGCGAGGAACTAAAACTCCATCAGTGACCGAATGGAGAAACCAGACTCAGTCTTCAATCATCTGAAGTCGGATCTTTCATTAACATGGTTTTGCATTCAATGCAGTTTGAGGAATTGTCAAGAAGTTTGAGATGTTGTTGTGTGTATGTTTTGATTGTAAGTGTAACGCATACAAAAGTAGACCTTTTACAGTGTTTTTTTCTTCATATTTCTTTAGTCTGTATGGCCATAAATGACGGATTTTAAAGGGATACTTCACCGCTGGAAAGATGAATGTGTATTTAAATTGGGTCATTTATGTAGTAGAAATGTGAAATTATTGCCGTCGGTGTATGAATGAGTGAGTGAATGGGTGAATGTAAAGCGCTCTGGTGGCCACACACACACAATACAGAAATCTCTCATCTCAGGGGGACATGAAGGAGGGAAGCACGGTCATTCGAAAATACTAGTTTCTACTGATAGATACAAAGTTTAATGCTAATCGGTGAAGTATTCCTTTAAGTCTATTTTGCTACTATGTGAAGAAAATCCAGCAAAACGCACCAGTTAACATGGTTGTGTAGTGTGAGATTAGACTCTGAGTTAGAGCTGTTGTGTGTGTGTGTGTGTGTGTGTAACATGCATGTTTTTGTGCTGTCAGAGAGGTGTGGAACGGGAGGCCGAGCCGCCTGTCCTCCATCGGGTCCTTCAGCGAGGAGGACGGGATCTTCCTGAACTCCACTAGCAGTAAACTCCTGGAGCGAGCCCACGGCATCCTCATGTGAGACCCTGCAGATCTCCTCATGCACGAGACGAATATCTTAACCACTGTTGTTAATGCTGCCTTTTCTGTTTCAGGAGAAATAAGAACTATAAGATGAAGCCCAGTCTCCCTAAGGTGTGAATCCCATAACATGCTTTGTGGATTTGATTTAAAAGCACTTCATGACAATTCTGTTGTGATCTACTCATGTTGTCCAAACCTAGTGTTTTTGTTGTTCTGATATTATGTTGTGGTGTTTTGTGTTGTTGTTGTTGTCTTGTTGTTGTGTTGTGTTGTTGTCTTGTGTTGTTGTGTTATGTTG
The DNA here is from genome assembly GCF_949152265.1 of Phoxinus phoxinus. Classification (NCBI taxonomy): domain Eukaryota; kingdom Metazoa; phylum Chordata; class Actinopteri; order Cypriniformes; family Leuciscidae; genus Phoxinus; species Phoxinus phoxinus. The sequence continues at coordinate 4,492,667 of NC_136877.1, read as the reverse complement.
TTGTGTTGTGTTGTTGTCTTTGTTGTGTTGTGTTTTGTTGTGTTATGTTGTTGTCTTGTGTTGTGTTACGTTGTTGTCTTTTGTGTTATGGTGTTGTGTTGTCTTGTGTTATGTTGTTGTCTTGTTGTTGTGTTTTGTTGTGTTATGTTGTTGTCTTTTGTGTTATGGTGTTGTGTTGTTGTCTTGTGTTATGTTGTTGTGTTGTGTTTTGTTCTGTTATGTTGTTCTCTTTTGTGTTGTCTTGTGGTATGTTGTTGTCTTGTGTTGTTGTGTTATGTTGTTCTCTTTTGTGTTGTCTTGTGGTATGTTGTCTTGTTGTGTTTTGTTGTGTTATGTTGTCTTTTGTGTTATGTTGTTGTCTTGTGTTGTCCTGTTGTTGTTGTTTTGTTGTGATATTGTGTTGTTGTTTTGTGTTTTCTTGTTTTGTCTTGTTGTCTTTTGTCTTGTCTTGTTATGTTGTTGTCTTGTATTTTGTGTTTTCTTGTTTTGTCTTGTTGTCTTTTGTCTTGTGTTTTGTTAATGTGTTGTGTTGTTGTTTTGATTCAGTGTGATTATTTTTTGTAAAACATAAAGAGAGATATTTAGCAAACTGTCCACCAAATTTACGCCGTCGTGTTGAATGTCCAAAAATGCTAATGCACTAGTTGCCTAATATATATATATTTTTTTTATGTTGTGTTTTCCTGTTCATATGGCCTTGCAATAGACTTGGAATATTGCACCATATTATTAATGTTTTGTCCTTTCTGGAGCTTGACAGCTTCACTCACTGTAAAAACTGGTCATGTAGGCTTTATTTTTAATTTTTTTTAATGAACCATATTTTCAATCGCCATTTACAGAATTGACTTTTTGAAATCTTCACACAATCTCCTTTTGTGTTCCATGAATGTTCAAATGGGTTTGGCACAACATGAGGTTCTGTAAATGCTGATAGATTTCAGATATCTCTTTACCTGATCCGACCGTGTGTGTGTGTGTGTGTGTGTGTGTGTGTACAGCACTTTCTGGATGTCAAGTCTCTGAAGTACCTGAGTAACCTGACGTTACACGACCGCATCACCAAGTCCCTGCTGCACCTCCACAAGAAGAAGAAACCCCCGAGCATCAGTGCCCAGTTCCAGGTCAGATCTCACGCTTTCTCTCGTAATGTCAGCAAACTGAATCATGTCTGTGGTGTTGTGTAACTATGCTGTAATTTCCACCCTGTACAGCCCAGTAAAAACCCAAATTAATGACATCATGTCTGTCTTTGATGCAATAACACTTTTATTTGCTCTGTCTTCTTTCCAAAGTCTTTTGTTTTTGGTTCCACTAGAAAAAACAACGGCTTGTTAAAGTCTATGATTCATTACATTTAACATTTTATTTCTGAACCACCATAAACGTGAACAGAATTCCCACCGCATCTCAAAGCAACATACATTTTGTGGTGACTTTTTTTATATATTTTTAATTTTTTAAAGATGTCTGAAATAAAATGGCTAAATCCTTTGTTTTTCTTTATACCACGGGCTGTTTAAATACTCGATTCTGATTGGCTGGAAGGTGTGCAGTAAAACAGTTTAATGCACAGGTAGTTCCAGTCAGTTTGATTACAGTTCGAAATTAGTCCGCTACTATAAACATTGGTAACCATAGTAACACAGTTACACTAAACCTAAAATAACCCTACCCTTTTCCATGTCTAACTTCACGATAATTGGAAATGTGGAGTTTAACATCAATTAGTATAATGATAAAACAATCCCCTGTTTTATTTTTTTGTCAGAATGGAAAGTGATATTTGTCTTTGTTTACATAATCATAATTTTAAACATACATTTATTATGGATTTTCATAGTTTAGGATTTAAAGTCTGGGTCAAGAATTATTATTATTATAAGAAACGGTAAAAAAAAAGTGAAAAAAAACCCAGATAAATATACAGTTGTCAACATTTGAGTATTTCCAAAATAGTTTTAAGAAAACATTTATGTAACTAAAAAAAAATTGCATATGCTAAATTAATACATGTAAATTTAAAAACAGAAATGTTAAAATCTTTTTCTTTAAAAAAAATCAAACCGCTTGTGACAGAATTACATTTCCATCCCATATCTCAGACTGGGACTGAGATCTGCCAGTTCTGGGGCGTCTGGCATAATATAATCATAATTTAAAACATATAAATGTATTATGGATTGTCATAGTATTGTCACAGATGAAAATTTGCCAGTGTTGGCTAAATCTGGTGCATTTTACATATTTTTATGTACTATTAATGTGTACTGTCCCTGATTAAATAAATAAATAAAAATAGTTTCATATTGAAAGTCTAGGACAAGACACAGTAAAAATAAAGTAAAATCTACAAAAAGTAGAAATGCTAAATGCATAAACTGAAATGTTGAAATCTGTTACTTAAAAAAAAAAAAATCAAACCCCTTGTGACAAAAAGTGTGTGTAGTTGTGCAGTAAAAAGCAGCATTGTGTGACAGAATTGCGTTCTCAGACTGGGACAGAGAACTGTAACGTTCACTCGCTCTGCCGTTCTGGGGCGTCTGGCACAAGGCCTGCACTAATGTGTGGATGACCTCACTTCCTGTTCTGTGCAGATGTCACTTTGGGAAGGGAGAGTGAATTCCTGACCACCAAAATAGCTGCTTTCCTCCTGTCCTCTGTATAGACGGACACAAGCATGGACACATTCTCACGCACACAATCCAACCGTCTCTATTGACTTTGCATTGCAAGAGGCTCCTCCTTGTAATTTCTTGCTTCTAACTAAAGACAGAAAAATGCCTAAAAGCTGCTGTGCGACGAGCTGTACAGCAAACAAGCTAAGAAACACAGAGATACGTTTTTATTTGTTGTCGACCCCAAAAAACGAGCGTTTAAGGATTTAAAAGTGGATCAGGCTGGAGCGAATGGTTAAATTGTGGGATCCTGACACTCAGTATGCACTAAAAATACAGTTACGTGTGCAGTAAGTTAAACATTTGGTCACTGGTGAGTCAAATATCCAAATGTCAGTTTTATATATTATATTTCTTTAAGATAAGCGATCCTGTGTTGCCGATGACGTTCTCCTTCAGCGGCGTACGTTAGTTCTCAGAGTAATGAGACACGTTACGCTCTGTCTCAACTGCCTGATCCACTTTTAAGTCCTTAAACACTCGTTTTTTGGGGTCGACAGCTTATAAAAACGTATTTCTGTTTTTTTTTTAGCTTGTTTGCTGTACACTTTGTCACACAGCAGCTTTTAGGCATTTTTCTGTCTTTAGTTAGAAGCAAGAAATGACAAGGATGCAGCCTCTCGCAATGCAAAGTCAATGGAGATGGTTGGATTGTTTCCCCCCCGGTGGGGGCGTGGCCTAAAGTCTCTATAGTGTCGGTTTCAGTGAATATAATAATAAAAAAATCTTCAGCTTTAATTATAATCCTGCAATGCTATCAGATCCTCCACCTGCCTCGATCTGCTACGGCATTTCTATATGTCTATTTATTCAGCAGCAGCATATCTTACATGCTCACAACTGTGTGTCTGTGTATCTATTAGCAATAATCAACAACAACAGCATAAATATAATCCACGAAGACCAAATACACTAACATTGCCATATTCAATACCATGCTATTCTGAGATCGGGCTTCATTATCATTTTTTCAGCATATCAATTTGTATTTTTGGGGGTTTGATCCGTGACGTGCTGCTGATTTCCAGAAATTCTGCTTATTTATTTATTTATTTATTTATTTTTGGTGTTTTGCTCCATTTAAGGCCTCTCTCAACAAGCTGATGGAGACGCTTGGCCAATCAGAGCCGTACTTTGTGAAGTGCATACGATCAAATTCAGAGAAGGTGTGTGCGTCGACGTGAATGCATCGTATTTCAATCATATCTCGTGTAAACATTACATGCATTTCTGTTTTTTCTGTTTGACGTGTCCTTGCTGGTTTCCAGCTGCCTCTGCGTTTCAATGACGTCCTGGTGCTGAGACAGCTGCGCTACACCGGCATGCTGGAGACCGTGCGCATCCGACAATCTGGATACAGTATCAAGTACACTTTTCAGGTGAGACTGATACACACACACACACACACACACACACACACACACACACACACACACACACACACACACTGATCTCTTCTAAACAAACACTTAAATCGCAAGCCTGAGTCTAAAAATATGATGGTGTGGGATAAAGAGTTTTATGTTTTTGAAAGAAGTCTCTTCTGCTCACTGAGGCTGCATTTATTTGATTAAAAATACAGTAAAAAGAGTAATATATATTTTTTTATATTAATATCATTGTTTTGTATATTGTATATAATTGTAAAATATACAAAATAAACTGTTTTCCTTTTTTTAAATATATTTTCAAATGTAATTTAGTCGTGTGATGGCAAACCTGACTTTTTAGCAGCCATTATTTCACAATATTTTCAGTGTCACATGATCCTTCATAAATCATAAATATGCTTATTTGGTGCTCAAGTAACATTTCTGATTATTATCAATGTTGTAAATGGTTGTGCTGCTCAAGGTTTTGTGGATACATGCTACATTTTGATGATTCTTTGAAGTCCAAAATAAATCAAATGTTTAAATGTAATTAAATTTATTATTTATATAGCACATTTCATACACTATGGCAATTCAAAATGTTTACACAGAAATTAATTAAAATAATCACACAATAAAAGCAAGGAAAATTAAAACCATTATAAAAGGAATTAAAAGAGATATATGATACAGTATGAAAATTAATTAAAAGAGTAAAAAGATGATAGATAGATGAACTTCTCGTCTGGAATAACACCGGTGTATCATATTTTTCACAATTCCCAGTTTTGCTCTGAGATTTTCCCATGGTGATTACAAATTGAATGCATCCTTGTTAAAAAAAAAAGTATTAATTTCTTAGTCCCGCTGTAGTCAATAATTTTATCTATTAAAACTCATGTTTGATAATCTAAATTACATATTTAAATGCTTCTTCCTGTGAAAATAATTTCTTCATGCTTTGAATGTAACTCGACACCCTTGCCTCATTTAGTATACGCGGACTCATGAATATTCAAATTAGCCCCGCCTCCACTCACTCACAGGTGCTCAGATTACCTGATCCACTCGCTCAACTTTACTATAGTAAACGCTACACAGTGACAATATTGGTTTAATTCAGACATATATGTTTGAACCAGAAACTGATTTCGAAGAATAAGAGGAATAGCGACTAATACAGGATCGTCTACAAGTCGAATGGTAGTGAGTTTTATGTACGTCAGGCACATAACGGTAATTAATGACTAGCTTTTTGCTTGACTATGTTATTAAACCGCTAATAATGTGTTGCCCGTGTTACACACACACCATGTTCCCGTTCACCATCTCAGAGTCAGATGCCCTTCTAATCATCATCATTAGAAACACTCTGAATATCATAGAAAGTCAGTGGAGAAAAGCATGTAGTTTATGATTAAAAACATCATAAAAGACTGAGACTGTCTTTAGTTTTAAAGAGAATATACTCAGCAATGGTGTCGACTTCTGAATGTTGGCACATGGTTTGTCTTAAAGCATATTAAAAACCCCACAGAGTCATATAAACAACATGACTGGATTTTCACCACAGGGGTAGAAAAAAAAAAAAAGTACTTCTTTCCTCCAAACTTAATTTTTGATTCCTTATCCTTTTTTTTTTTTCTTTTTTTTTTGAGTTCAGAAGTTGAAATCATTATTTCCCGTTGTCATTTCCTGTCCTGGGTGTGGCCGTCTGGGGATGAATGTGTTGTTTTGGCCTTTTCTGCCGTCTGAAAAACACTGGACTGTCCTGGATATAATACAAGCAGAAACCTCTTTTATGAAGTTATTTCACTTAAGGACTTATTTAGTAAGATTTTGACTGAAAAGGGTTTGGATTTTTTTTATATATCATGTTACTTAAAAAAAAAAAAAAAAAAATTATAATGACTTGTCTTTGTTTTCTTGGTTTTATTGTATTTATATGATATTTGTATTTTTGTAATTAAATTTTTGCCATGAAAATAGCCTTAGATGCTGACATGGCATTAAATCTATCTATCTATCTATCTATCTATCTATCTATCTATCTATCTATCTATCTATCTATCTATCTATCTATCTATCTATCTATCTATCTATCTATCTATCTATCTATCTATCTATCTATCTATCTATCTATCTATCTATCTATCATGCAGTTATACAAATATAATGTGTTTATACCCTCATGACTGGCAGTTAGGCTCTTTTTAATAATTCATAGTGTTTGTCTTACTATTACTATTGTTTATATCGGGTACAATGGTGGGACTTGAGGGTCTGTGTGCATTACTTTGCCCATATGATAAGAAAAATTAAAAATATTTTTTTAAATACTATGTTTGATATTACAAATGAAACCAGAACCAGGGTTCATATGCAGTAAAGTATAACCGGTAACACTTTACAATAAGGTGCATTAGATAATGTATTAACTAACAACAAGCATTTAGTTTAGTTAATAATAATAATAATAATGTTAGTTAATACAAAAAAAGCTGTTCATTGTTTGTTCATGTTAGTTCACAGTGCATTAACTAATGTTAACAAACACAACCTTTGATTTTAATAATGTATTAGTAAATGTTAAAATTAATATTATCTAAGGAGAATAAATGCTGTAGAAGTATTGTTCAGTCTTAGTTCATGTTAACTAATGAACCGTATTGTACAGTGTTACCCGTATATAACCTTTATTAAACATGTTGAACTCCAGTACTTCCTGTGAGATATGAACTGGTGTAGTTATCTGACTTCACAGAGTCTCTCTCTCTATAGTCTGCAATAAAAGTGGCCAGGAATAATTGCATACACACACACACACATCGGCATCCCAGACTGTCCACCCCCGGGAGACTTCATACCATCACAGTGATGCTAGTGTTCTGCGCTTGCAGGCCTTAATGAGAAATGTCACTTCCTGGACACTTCACAAAGTGTGTGTGTGTGTGTGCGCCATCAAAGAAATAGATTGGTTATGGTGGCGTAAAAATCTGTTTTATGCCCTCCAGGATTTTGTTCGCCACTTCCATGTGCTGTTACCTGAGGGAACCAACCCGGCCCGCGAGGAACCCATCAGACGGTACCTGAGCCAGGTGGACCTCACTCCCGAAGGCTTTCAAGTGGGCCGAACCATGGTACGATTAAAGGACTTAATTAAATTCCTACTGTGTAACTTTTTCTGATGCCTTTTGGATGACACATACTGTCCATTCATGGCTGGCCTGGTTGTAAATGTCCAGTATTGCATGCGTGTGACGCGTGTGTGTGTGTGTGTGTCAGGTGTTTCTCCGTGAAGTTGAGCGTCAGCGACTGCAGGATCTGCTCCATCAGGAGGTTCTGCGTCGGATCGTCACTCTTCAGCGGCGCTTCAGAGCTCTTCTAGAGAGAAACCACTTCATCAGGATGAGACGGGCGGCTGGCCAGATACAGGTACAGGCTTACACACTCACCTTTCTTTTGGGACAGGAATGTTTTAAACGGAAAGCCTGGAAATATCAGGAGTGCTATTGCTATTTTAGTTGATTAAATAAAAGTTGTGTTTTTTTTTTATTTTTTTTTATTGGGAATGTATTTTTTGTAGTTTTAAAAGATTTTTATTTATTTTGTTCAATGGTGATAAAATCATTATCCTGATAATCTTTAGCCTGGAAATATCAGGAGTGCTATTGCTATTTTAGTTGATTAAATAAAAGTAGTGTTTTTTTAATTTTTTTATTGGGAGTGTATTTTTTGTAGTTTTAAAAGATTTTTATTTATTTTGTTCAATGGTGATAAAATCATTATCCTGATAATCTTTAGCCTGGAAATATCAGGAGTGCTATTGCTATATTAGTTGCATAAATAGGCCAACGTTTTTTTTTTTTTTTTAATTGGGAATGTTTTTTTTTTTGTAGTTTTAATTTAATTTTTTTCTGTTTAATGATAAAATGATTATCCTGTTGTCATGAATGACTGGAAACTCATGGAAGTTCATTCATTGGTCATTCAGAAGGTGTGGGAACCGTGGTATTTGGGTTCAATTTTTAAACAGCGGAAGTACTTGCATAAATAAATACAATCATATTAATTAATTTCAAATTTATTTGTATAGCCCTTTTCACAATACATATTGTTTCAAAGCAGCTTTACAGAAAATGCATTTCAGAAATGTACATCGCAAAATACAGTTAGTTAATCATTTATTAATTTAAGGCATAACATATCGCCGGCGTTGGGTCGTCTCTTCTTCACAGGCATCGAGTCGTCTTATTAAATAAATATTTATTACATAAATATTATTTTAACTCTGAATATGAAGTGTCTGTTCCACCATTCAAGGTATTTTATTTAAAAAATAGCTGCATTTACTCTAATAATCCGATTGTAATTGGCCAAATCTGAAATTAAAATTAAAATTTCATTTGGATTGTAAGGGGTGGTTTATATCTTTTCTGAATCTGATCGAGAGGACATGTACACACTTGATCGGATTGAAACCCAAATCTGGAAAGTTCTGCACATGTAGAAATGACGTATGACGCGTGGAATGAGTTTCTGTTGAAAGAATGAAGACAGAAATTGTTATTGTGTTATTCTCAAATTCTCCTTCCACTCATCGTCTGTGAATTGCAGCAGAACAACGTCCCACCAGTCCTTGTTCCTGTCTCTCATCCACAGACGTGTTTCAGGAAGGGGCGTTTTTACTGCTCGATAAATATAAGCAGCGCGACACAACGGTTCATGTGCTCGTCGTCTCCTTATTAATACCCGAAATAGATCAATATTGAGGCCGCTCTTTAAAACAAACAAAAGAAGCAATGTAGGAGAATGGTTAGAATTAGAAATCCCGAAATCCAGACTTTCTTTTGACTATTAGCATAGACGTGTATCTACTTTGCAAGAACTTTACACTTAAGGACTGTTTACAAAAAAAATAATGCTTTGCACAACAATTTGGTTTGATTTTTATAAGTGATTTGTCTGAAAAACAGCTGATGGACTGAATGTAAATATGCAAATCCACTCTCTGACAGTAGGTGGCGCTTATAGAAAAGCAGAAATACCCTGGTTACCCTGTTACACAAAGAGCTGCGCAACTTTCTGTTTCTGACACAAGAAAGTCAAATAGTATTTGGGTTTTCAAACCTTATTAAGACCCGAAATAGATCAATATTAAGTCTGCTCTTTAAAACAATCTAAAAAAGGAAGCAATGTAGGAGAGTAGTATCTGCAAACAGCGGGAAAATGTATATCTGTGCATTGTGCATGTAAAAAAAAAAAAAAAGCACTGGTCAATGATTAATTGCGATTAATCGCATCTAAAATAAAAATTTTTTACGTAATATATGTGTGTGTGTACTGTGTATAATTATTTTGTATATATAAATACATACATATGCATGTATATAGTTTCGAAATATTTGCATGTATATACATAAATTATATTATAAATGAATAACACATTTTCTTTAATATATACATGCATGTGTATACAGTACACACACATATATAATGTACGGTAAACACAAACTTTTATTTTCAGTGCGATTAATCGCGATTAATAGTTGCCCAGCACTAAAAAATAAAATAAAATCAGATTTAAAGCTTGTGACATGAACGCGCACATCAACCGATCACTTTATTTAGCATTCATGTAAACACTACGTTCGGATTCATCGAACCAATGAAATAAAAACGTGTCAATGTAAACGTAGCTAATGTGGATAGACTTGCTATAACATAAATGGATCCTAAAACATTCTTCCCTAAACTAAATAAAAACACTATTCTTAAATAAAGAAAATAAAAAGATAAACGCTTTTTAGTTCATAAATTACCTAAAAAGCTTGCAACTCCTGTATTTATATCACTTCTAATCCGCCAACAATACATGCAATTACTTACTGGAGTTCAGTATTGGAAGTCTATGACATATGGATCCTTTTTTATAATTTTTTTAATATTAAAACTATTTACATTGACGTCTTGGCATTTCCTCAAAGTAGTAAAATAACCGTTTAGTACTGATTTTCTAAAAAGTGCATGTGAAAAAGTGCCTTTGTCCTAAATGCATGTGAGCCAGTATCTCTCTCTCTGCTGTTGTCTGGTGTAGAGCTGGTGGAGGAGCGTTCAGGCGTCTCAGATTGACAGCAGGCTCGAGTGTGAGGCGCGTGTCCAGCGCGAGGCAGCGGTGTGTGTTCAGGCGGCCTGGAGAGGCTTCAGAGAGAGGCGTAGACTCTTGCTGTGGAGAGAAGCAGTCGTGCTGATCCAGAGAAACTGGAGGCTGTGTCGCCGGGAACGAGCGGCTCTCCGGATCCAGACTGAATGGAGAAGATACAGGACCAGAGAGCTTTACCTCAGGCAGCGGGACGTCACGATCCGCATGCAAGCGACAGGTCGAGGATATCTGGCGAGGCAGAGGTACGCTTTCTATAGAGGGCGTCAGTGTTCAGACAAATTGCTTAAAGGGGTGGTTGATTATGATTTCACTTCTCTAACTTTAGTTGCTGTTTGAACATAAACAACATCTGCAAAGTTAAAACAAAGATATTTGCTTTTAAAGAAATTGCTTTTTAAGGACTACAACAAACGGCTGGTAGGAACTACACGACATTCCTCATGGGTTAGTGACATCACCAACCCTAGAATTTACATAAACCCCGCCCCCTGAACACAATTTATAGATTATCATGACAGAATATGCTAATCAATGAAGATTTTTTGCTCCCCTCAAAAAGAGACAATTTTAACATGCTATATAAAAATATATGTGGGTATTTTGAGCTAAAACTTCACACACACACTCTGGGGACATCAGAGACTTGTGAAAAGGGCATTAAAGCACCTCTTTAAAGGAGTAGTTCACTTTAAAGTAAAAATTAGCCCATGATTTATTTACCCTCATGCCATCCTAGGTGTATATGACTTTCTTCTTTCAGACGAATACAATCATAGTTATATTAATACATATCCTGACACTTCCAAACTTTAGAATGGCAGTTGATTGCAACCATCAGATTTAAGCTAAAAAAGTGCATCTATTCATCATAAAAGTGCATCTATTCATCATAAAAGTGCATCTATTCATCATAAAAGTGCATCTATTCATCATAAAAGTGCATCTATTCATCATAAAAGTGCATCTATTAGTCATAAAAGTGCATCTGTCCGTCATAAAAGTGCATCTATTCATCATAAAAGTGCATCTATTCATCATAAAAGTGCATCTATCATCATAAAAGTGCATCTAGCTATCATAAAAGTGCATCTATCATCATAAAAGTGCATCTGTCCGTCATAAAAGTGCATCTATCATCATAAAAGTGCATCTGTCCGTCATAAAAGTGCATCTATCCATCATAAAAGTGCATCTGTCCATCATAAAAGTGCATCTATCATCATAAAAGTGCATCTATCCATCATAAGTGCATCTATCCATCATAAAAGTGCATCTATTAGTCATAAAAGTGCATCTATTCATCATAAAAGTGCATATATCCATCATAAGTGCATCTATCCATCATAAAAGTGCATCTATTCATCATAAAAGTGCATCTATTCATCATAAAAGTGCATCTATTCATCATAAAAGTGCATCTATTCATCATAAAAGTGCATCTATTCATCATAAAGTGCATCTATCCATGATAAAAGTGCATCTATCCATGATAAAAGTGCATCTATCCATCATAAAAGTGCATCTATTCATCATAAAGTGCATCTATCCATCATAAAAGTGCATCTATCCATCATAAAAGTGCATCTATTCATCATAAAAGTGCATCTATTCATCATAAAGTGCATCTATCCATCATAAAAGTGCATCTATCCATCATAAAAGTGCATCTATTCATCATAAAGTGCATCTATCCATCATAAAAGTGCATCTATCCATGATAAAAGTGCATCTATCCATCATAAAAGTGCATCTATCCATCATAAAAGTGCATCTATCCATGATAAAAGTGCATCTATCCATCATAAAAGTGCATCTATTCATCATAAAGTGCATCTATCCATCATAAAAGTGCATCTATCCATCATAAAAGTGCATCTATCCATCATAAAAGTGCATCTATTCATCATAAAGTGCATCTATCCATCATAAAAGTGCATCTATCCATGATAAAAGTGCATCTATCCATCATAAAAGTGCATCTATCCATCATAAAAGTGCATCTATTCATCATAAAAGTGCATCTATTCATCATAAAAGTGCATCTATCCATCATAAAAGTGCATCTATTCATCATAAAGTGCATCTATCCATCATAAAGTGCATCTATCCATCATGTGTGCAAAAGGATTTCCCCCATTGTAAATCCTGTGTAGAGATGGTCTTTTACTGAAAATAACTCTTTTTATTGGGATTATCTTTACATTTTTCAGATTCCGAGAACTTCAAGAGCAGAGATTAAAAACCACTCAGCTGCCGAATGGAAAAACCGATCTGTTAACAGAAGAGGACCAGCTTACAGACATGGGTTTGTGGGAAGACTCCTATGAGGAGCAGGACCGGAGCAAACCGGTCCTCAGTGGAGATGTTTCCGAAGAGATGGAGACGGAAGGTACGGGGATAGTACAACTCAAAACCCATGTGTTTAAACAGTATTATCAGTCATGACATGTTTCTCTTAAACACTTTCCATAACTCTGTATTACAGTCATAATGTTTCCTTGCGCAACATTAAGGCCCGTTCACACCAACGACGATAACTATAAAGATATAGTTTTAAAAATCGTTCTCCATATTAAAGAATAGGACAGTTCACACCACAACTGTAATGATAAAGATATGCAATATCTTCGGGATCACTTTTAGGAGTTTTTTTTTTTTGTCCAGCTGTCGAACGATAAAACACTGACAGCCAATCAGAATCCAGAATCCATTCTTATTTAAGGACTCGCACATTTAAACCGGCAGACAACATTGTGGAGAAGTTAATCGCCGAGGTCCAGAAAATCCAACACAGTTTGACAGTCAAGCCCCTTTTCAAGTAAATGGATGTGGAAAACAATGTTCTGAATGAATGGTGAGAAGTATTACTACCTCAGGTATCCAGCGCTCGTTTCAACAACATTGTCTTGCTTCCTTTGAATTTGCTGTGAAAAAGACTAACTTTAGGTGTTGTTTTTATTCCACTATATTGACTACGTCAGCTAAATTCACTGTTAGATTATTAGCTCGATTACACTAGCTTCACTCAAAAGACAGCATGCTGAGGACATCTGCTGGTTAAAGCTGTGTAAATGCAACAAGAACAGCAAAAACATGTTCAGTGACGGTTTACACACTCTGAAACCGCAGCCCGCGAGCTTAGATTAAACGGACCGTTATCGTTCGTTGCTGTGGATGAAAATATCGTTATAGTTATCGCTCTTGGTGTGAATGGGCCTATAGTCTTTTACATTCGACTGCCCACCTTCTGTGCTGTCTGTACAAAGTGTTATGTGTTCGTTTCTGGTTATTGTTTCTGTTTGTATTCAATTTAAATGCGACATGCAACTGCAATCGCTCATTTCTCAGACTGGGCAAACGTCTATTCCACATTTATTATGCATGAACTGATTGGGGGGTTTTTTTACCGTTAATCTAAAATCTGCTTTAAAGTTAAGAACGTAAGGATGAAGTTTGATTGGTTATGTAACGTTGGATAGAATGATGGTCCGGCCACCGGGTATCAGCGCACATAAGGTACTCGCTGTGCAGTAATTTGCAAACGTTTTGTTGAGAAATGAAAGCAGGTCGCACCACAACCATTATTTGCACTCGCACAAATGCTCCCAAATATATTTTTAGGTCACACAGATTAAATTTCAGGAGCATATTTTGGTCGCAATTTCGAGCCTTGTATTGTTATCGTTATAGTTATCGTTCTTGGTGTGAATTGGCCTATAGTCTTTTACATTCAACTGCCCACCTTCTGTGGTGTCTGTACAAAGTGTTGTGTTTTTGTTTCTGAAGTATTCGATTAAAATGCGACATGCAACTGCAATCGCTCATTTCTTGGACTGGGCAAATGTCTATTCCACATTTATTATGCATGAACTGATTCTTTACTGTTATTGTGAAGTGTCCTTAAGCTTTGGAAAGGCGCTATATAAATTAAACATTATTATTATTTATAGTACAACCGACTTCTGAAGTGCCGATCCGAGAAAGACCCCGAACTCTGGAGGATCCCAACCAGAGGACGAGAGCCAAACGGGAAAGCCGCCGGATGCGCGAGCTGGAGCAAGCCAAGTTCAGCCTGGAGCTTCTTAAGGTTCGGTCCACTGGAGAAATGGATCTGGTCAGCGAGATCGTTCACTCTCCTCAGGGAACACCGGACAGCCAGAGCTCCAGAGGCAGCTTTGAGCTGCTCAATATAGACGAGTATTTAAAAGACAAGGCACCTTGTGCCGAACCAGAGGATCTCGGTTCTCCTTCTTCCGTCCCAGACCAACATGATGTGTTCTCCGACATTCCCGAATCCACTTTCCCTTCTAACATCTTATCAGAACCGTCTGGCCAAGCTCAGCTTCCTGGAAAACTAAACTCGCTCCCTACTTTCTACACTCCTCCCCCATCAGAAAGCAGCTCTTTAATCGTAAAGTCTAGCGCTAATGTGTCCGCGCCGGGGCATCTTAGCAAGCCTGTGAAAGACAAGGAGTCGACGCGGAGGCCGATGGTCGTGGTCATTAGCATGCAGAAGGAAAGCGTCGTAGATGACGTGGATTTGAAGCTTCCTGAGGTTAAAGATAGTGCCGTCCAGACCAGTCCTGCGCAGCCAAGCAGAGACAGTCTTTATGTGCTGGAAAAGCTCGAGAAGCTCAACGAGGAGAAGCAAGAGCGCCAGAAACATCAGCAGCAACAGAGCGAAAGAGAGATGATGGAGCAGATCCGGCAGCAGAAACACATCCTCGAAGAACAGCGCAAGCATTTGGCGCAGTACGACCGGGAGATGTTCGAGAAGCAGAGAGTCGAGGCTCTGCAGAGGATTGAACAGAGACTAGAAGAGGCGGATCGATTCGGACCTGCTCCAATGGCTCAACCCGAGGCTGATCTCAGCTCACAGACTGTGGTTTCAGGAAGAGAAGATGCTCCGTCACTCCTCAGAGAGCGACCGAAGGACAGCCGCAGCGTAGCCGAAGGATGGGCGCCGAAGTTGACCCTGGAATCCAGAGGAGATGAAGCCAGAAGGAGAATCAACAAGCCGTCCAACATCAGCGTGTCTGAGAGGCCTGCCAACATTTTCTTTTCTCCAAAGGCCAAGCTTCCCATCTCAAAGTAAGTCGAGTCAAGTCACCTCTTTATATAGAGCTTTTAACCCTAAGCATCCATTCAATTGTTTTAGAAAAAAAGGTCTGAAAATGTTTTAAATATAATGAAAAAAAATTAGATTCAGCATTAGTGATGTGGCAGCAAGCTATAATGCACATACGTGATCTTTTGTGTTTCTTAGAGGTCGAATTAATTTCAAAATCTGCCAAACTTCCAATACTACTTCTGAATAGGATGTCTACTTCATAAATTGTATGAAAATTGTCAAAATGATGGTTCAGATTAGAGTGCGGATCGGGCCGAATTTTTCTGTCCGAGCCCGGCCCGCGTCCGACAGAGCAGTAACCGAACCCGACCCGAGCCCGACAGGCATAAAGATATTTATGTTCGAGCCCGACCCGAGACCGGCAGTTAAAACCCCATTTTTTTCCTCATACTAATGACAATTGTACGTTTGTTTGTGTGGAAAGCCGCTTTTATTAAGCAACTTTAGGAAGGCAATCAGAAATGTCAACAGGATGAGCGCATTAGAGCACGGAGCAACAAGCGCTCTTAACACAAGCGCGCGCACGTTATGCACGTGTTTCGTTGTCATGGCTACATAAACAAATGTCCGCACACAGGAAGACGGATGTTATGGTAATATTTTACATGTATTTTAATCACAAAAACGATCGTTTGCATCAAGTGAAAGCATCAGGCACATTGGCTACCTACATAAGCTGTTTTAAATTTTAAATGTTCAATGCCTTGTCGCGCTGATGTGACCGAGCCCGGGTCGGGTATCCATCCTCTAGTTCAGATCACTCAAACAACATATGGAAATGGAGGCGCCCTTGTATGGGCAGCACTAGTGGAGAAGTGTGGTACTGCGCCCAAACTAAATCTCACTGAACGCTTATTTTCTGAGATTATTATTATTTATTATTTTGATTTTTGACTGTAAAATTCTAAAACAATGTGCTATCTTCATGTGCAAGTTGTCATCTTTTTCAGAAAAAGATTAGCTTTCAACAGATTCCAGTTATTGACCATTATTGTGTGTGGTGAGTTTGTAAATACAATTTAAATAGACACAAATAAAAAAAAACGAGAATAAAATTCCGATTTTTATTTAGAAAAAAACAGAAAAATCACGAACGAAAGAAACTAACACTCTAAAGTTGGAGAATGAAGTATAATACAACTATACAAGTCTTTTTGTGACATTGGGTTGCACAGTTTTCATTTAGGACACTTTTTTTCATACACACACACATACAAATGCGTCCATTCATATTAGGCACGCACACACACACATGCATACACCTCATGTAAAGATACGTGAAAAAGTAACGGCCATCCGCCTCCCAAGTTTCATTAAAAATCATCCCAATCCCCTCTTCTGCTGTCTACCACTTCTTTCGTCATGTATTTATTCATTTCTTTTATAATTTTATGCAATCCAAAACACTCGAACACGCGCTTCGTATCTCTCGGTTCAAATCCTTTCTTCCCGCTCTGCCAGAAAGCCCGCTGTCATTTGCTGACGGAAAGCAAGAAATTACCATAATAAGCCGTATATTGCCGAAAAGCGCATGTTGTCTACTGTCAGGGGCAATTTGAATGGTTTTGATAGTGCAAACGGTTGAAGAGTTACGGTACAATGAATACAGCACACAAACCGCGGGTCCGCTTACATCGACATGTTTCTACGGTGGCCCTAACGGACAAACGCGTTTCGTCACTATTGTTCTTTGTGCAATGAATAAAACACTGACACAATGATGAACAAGTAACAATAATATTCACAATAACATCGTTTTACTGAATAGTTATGTAAACATAATCTCTTAATTTATATTGGTAAAGAAAACTCATTGCTCAACTGGCTACTCTGTTGTCTCAGACGATGACATCACTTCCTGTCGGCCACCGTAACTTCTGTTGGGTGCAATTCGCAACCTCACCACTAGATGCTGCTAGAAATTACACAGTGCACCTTTAAAATGTCTTCACTTAAAAAGTCTAAAATCTACTATCATTAAACTTGCAGAAACACTGTAACCTTTGAACTTCTTTTAGGTTGGATAAGGACATAGCCAATCAAGGGAAAGCTCCAGGAGTCCAGGACGGAGTGAGCCTCTTGGGTTACAAACCCACTAAGAGTGAGGTAAGAGAGACACTTCAGCTCATGGCGGACTTTAAACGTCTTCTCGCTTTCTTTCCCCCTCATTAATGAATACATTTGTCTTTGAGCTCTTTCTAACTCTTGGTGGGGTCACCTGACCTTGATGACCGAGGGAGCAGCTTCACTTGTGTTATTATCATTTGGTTGATTAGGTTGGCCGACCGGGTCATAAAAAAGCCCGTATGGCGCGGACGCGCTCAGACTTCATGACCCGCGGCTCAGTCGAGGGGGAGTCAGAGGACGAGGAGTGTGATGAGACTCCTCTAGAGGCTTGTCACAGTGACTCGGAAATGGTAATTCAATGGTGTGATCTAGCGCACGCAGGTCTCTCTCTCTAACTCTTCCAGAAGAAGCTGATAGATCGCCTTACTGACCCTCTCTGTCCAGCTCAAGGAGACAGTCTTCAACTTCAGATGCACAAACACCTTTTGAAAACTATTCTTATCTGTGATGGCTGGTGTTGTTCTGCAAAAATCATTTCCGAATTCGTTTTTTTGTCTCATGAGGAAGGAGTTAACTTTGACTACCCTAATTTTAAAAACAAAATTATTAATGCTGGGCAACTATTAATCACATCCAAAATAAAAGTTTGTGTTTACATAATATATATGTGTGTGTACTGTGTATAATTATTTTGTATATAAATAACAAATTGTCCTTAAATATATACATGCATATGTGTGTGTTTATATATACAAAATAATTATACACAGTACACACACATATATTATGTAAACACAAACTTTTATTTTGGATGTGATTTAATAGTTGCCCAGAACTAATATATATATATTAGGGCTGTCAAAAGATTAATCGTAATTAATCGCATCCAAAATAAAAGTTTGTGTTATAATACATAATATATGTGTGTGTACTGTGTATAATTATCTATATATATAAAAACACACACAATCATGTATATATTTAAGAAAAATTGGTTATATTTACATATAAAATATTTATATATAATATAAATTATATAAATGTATATACAGTATATAAATGCAAATATTTCTTAAATATATACTTGAATGTGTGTGTATTTATACATAATAATTATACACAGTACACACACATAAACTCAAACTTTTATTTTGGATGCGATTAATCGCGATTAATCTTTTGACAGCCCTAATATATATATATATAAAATAACACATTTTCCTTAATCATATACATGCATATGTATGTATTTATAGATGAATAAAAATATATATACACATACAAAATAATTGTACATATATGTGTATATGTACATACACATATATTTTGTAAACACAAACTTTTATTTTGGATGTGATTAATAGTTTCCCAGCACTAAAAAAAAATAAAATAATACAATTTGAGCCAGAATTGTTCATCTACACATTGGCGCATAGATCAGCCACACAGATCTGGACGGCTTCCATCAGAAGTTTGCTCTCCTCTCCTGATGTGAGATGTGTAACCCACAGCACTCTTCACGATCTGAGCACACTGCTTGCCTAGACGTAACCGCTGTGCTATTTACTGTATAGGTATCGCTTCTTCCTGAACAACCAGGACATCCGACTGCTTTCTTCACTGCCAGCTTCACTGTTTAACATCTCGCTCTGTCTCCTCCTCTGCAGCCAGGCTAAAGCTGTGGAGCTGGCATGGCGCAATGTTCTTCTTTTCCTTTTCTGTAGCCCTCTTTTTAATACACTTTCCAGTCTTCTTGATTAACATTTCAGTAGAACTGCACAGTTACTTCCTGGTTTTCAATAAGCCAGCTTGGACATTTCCGGTGAACATCGACTTTTTAATGTGGTTATATTTTAATGCAGTTATCTCACTTGCCTAATTTGCCAATAAACCAGTTTTATTGATTGCATTCAAGACTAATGAGAACGTTTGAATAAGAAACACTGTCTGTAACTGGACACGCTCACGCAACATTTTTCCAGCATTTGCAATGTTATTTTTAATGTGATGACCAAAAACATTATTTGCTCATCCTCCTGAGATCTGCCCCATTTGTATATCCAAACATTTCAAGACGTAGGAAATTCAACATTTGATAGAAAACACTTTCATAAAAAAAACAAAAAAACACATAAATTACCACTATGACCAGTAGATGGCGGCAGAGGAGCATTTATTGGCTCATATTGACCATTTCATGTAATATTTGTTCACACGTTTCGCTTTTGGATGAATATTAAACATTATAAAATCACTACGTCTAAAAATAGTCAAATTTTTTGCGCTTCTTTGTAGTTAAGTATGACGTTGGAAAAGTCAACAATAACTTTTCTTCAACCTGTGAATGAATTACACAGAAAGCGAGCGCCGCATCTCCCTTTATAATCACAGAATCTGCCAGAAACGACCATTTTGTTAAATGAATTTAATTAAAGTGCACAATTAAACTTTAATTCACAGCGAGGAAGAACACGAAGAGACGCGTCTTTTTTATGTCGTCTTACGTTTGAATAACTAATTCAATGTGTATTTAAGTGACTATATTCTGATTATAAACTGAGTATTACACTATTGATGCTGTTAAAGCCGCCTCAGGACATGAAGATACCGACACACCGGAAGTTTTCTGCTGGCTTTTATTATTCCAGAAGTTCTTTATAACATTTCATGCCTATAGTCAGTTCAATCACCATCTGGGTCTTTGTATGAAACTGATGCCTCTTCCATATCAACGTGGTAATTACATTAATGCAAGTTAAGTTCGAGTAGCAAGGTTGACAGTGTTTCCAGTTTGTTTACTTATTATTGGTTTGTGCTCATTAAAATACAGGAGAAACTCGACAAATTATAACATCGTGCAAAAGTTCATTTATTTCAGTAATTCAACTTAAAAGGTGAAACTAATATATTATATAGACTCATTACATGCAAAGTGAGATATTTCAAGCCTTTATTTGTTATAATTTTGATGATTATGGCTTACAGCTTATGAAAACCTTTTCACAATATTATAATTTTGAATTTGGGGTTTTCATAAGCTGTAAGCCATAATCGTCAAAATTATAACAAATAAAGGCTTGAAATATCACACTTTGCATGTAATGAGTCTATATAATATATTAGTTTATATTTATATTTATATTTATTTATTATATTTATAGTTTATATTAGGTTGTTATTTTACACAAAAGGTACCAGTTTTGTAGAATGACCCATTTAACTGTGTGTGTGTGTGTGTGTGTGTGTGTGTGTGTGTGTGTGTGTGTGTGTGTGTGTGTGTGTGTGTGTGTGTGTGTGTGTGTGTGTTTTTAAGAGTTCAGAAGTTATTTTGTTGTCCTAGTCATATGCTATCATTAAAGTGCACTTTCATTGTGTGCTGCTGGTCAGTATCAGTGCATTAGTGTTGCAGAATAAATTGATTTAAACACTTAGTGCCTTCAGACTGTCAAGGAGCAACATGTTTGTACTCTTCGTGCCCGCTCTACGTGCTTTAAAATGACACTGTCTTCCGGCACATGGTGGCTGAAGTGAAAGGAAGAGCTATTGAAGGCCGAGATCTTTGCTCTGACATGCTCTGCTATGGTAATGTCTTCCAGCCGGTCACCGCCGCTGAGGAGCAGAAGAACATGTATAAGACCGCGTCGACCGGAGAGCTGGCCAAGAGTGACGCCAGGAAGAACACTCACGGAGACGGAAGGTGCTCGTTTTTTTTTTTTTACAAACAATTAGTTTTGAACATTCAAGACAAGAGACTAAAATACTCATTTACTTATATTGTTCCAGCACTGTATTTTCTCTTCCTTTTTTCCTCATGAAGAATGTCCAAAGTGTTTTTGTTAACACTTTACAATAAGGTTCATTAGTTAACATTAGTTATGTACCTTAGTTATTAACATCAACAATGCTTCTTCATTAATCTTAGTTAATGTTAATTTCAACATTTACACTTTAATAAAAAATGCTGGGTTGTTTCAACCCAATTTTGGGTAAAATATGGACAAACCCAAACGTTGGGTTAAAAATGTAATGTAAAAATTTAACCCAACGGCTGGGTTTGTCCATATTTTACCCAAAATTGGGTTGAAACAACCCAGCATATTTTAGAGTGTACAAATACGTTATTAAAATCAAAGGTTGTGTTTGTTAACATTAGTTAATACACTGTGAACTAACATGGACTAATAATGAACAGCTGTATTTTACACTCTAAAAAATGCTGAGTTGTTTTAACCCAATTTTGGGTCAAATATGGACAAACCCAAACGTTGGATCAAAAATGCAATTTAAAAATTTAACCCAACGGCTGGGTTTGTCCATATTTGACCCAAAATTGGGTTAAAACAACCCAGCATTTTTTAGAGTGTATTAACAAAGATTAATAAATACTGTAACAAATGTATTGCTCATTCTTAGTTCTTATTAGTTAATACATTACCTAATGTTAACTAATGAACCTTATTTTAAGTGTTTCTGTGGTAACACTTTATTTTACATTTATTCAATATGTTTACATTTATTAAATTATTCATAATTACATGCAACTAACCCTCAACCAAATCCTAATCCTACACTAACCCTATAGCAAGTACATGTAGTCGCTTAATATTACTCAGAACTTAAATATATAATTACACTGTAACAATGACACCTTAAAATAAAGTGTAACCGTAAGTTAGTCACTCTGGTGCCTTTAGATTCGGTCTCTTTTTCATGCAAATATTTTTTTTTTGGGGGGGGTTATTTAAGAAAGGAAATTAGAACATAAAGTTAATGAAGGCAAAATGAAAGTATTTGTGAACATCTGTGTTGTCTGCAGGGTTCGTGGTAAAATGCGGTTTTGGGGAAAGGCCAGGCATGGAGAGAAGAAGACCTCGCGAGAGCGGCTGTTGTGTGGCAGTGATGCTCTGGAAGGAGATTACGCTGAAGCCATTCTTCTGATGGAAGAGGGTGAGATGAGAGGAAAAACATGTTTCACGCTTATTGAGAACAAAGCCTTTTTGGTCATTTATAAAACGGTTAGTTCCAGTCCTTGATTCTGATTGGTCAATAGCTGTGTTTCATTCACGATAAAACACGGCTATGACCGCTTCACCCAACGGTTCTGTGTGTCACTACACAACACCCCTAGCAACCGCTCTTAGCAACGTAAACACATGTTTGTTCTCATTAATATTGTTAATTGACCGTTCGCAAAAGCCACGCCCCTTAGTTATTGTTACTACGCCCGTCAAACAATTGAGAACCAGACACATGGCTGGGTTGAGCTCCATACATTAAGTGATTGGTTTTGGAGTAATGCAGCAGACATATCCTCCAGTGCACGACAGAAAGTATAGACACATGCACAAAACAGTTTTGTAAAATTATATATCAATCATTTTTATTTGATCATAATCATTTTACAAAACTGTTTTGCGCATGTGCTCCCGCGCGCACTATTTCAGTCACAACACTGCAATCAGAGGACGCGCTGAAACCATCAACTCTCTGTTCTCTTCATTCATAACTCAGCCGACTGAGAAGGAGCAGTATAGTAGAGTATTATGAGAGAGCGAGTGTACCTGCATTACAGTAGATAAAGCATTTTCCTTCAGGTCAGTCCTATATTTGTAATAAAAAAATCAGTTTGAATGTCCGCTGTGATATCTGGTCCTTTTAACACTTAGGTTAAGGGTTTTCCCGTGTTCTGACACTAGTCACTTGTCAGATTCTTGCTTCTCCGTGTTCACAACAAGTTTGAGTCCTTACAATATAAAAGTCTTCTCTACTGATTGACTCGCTCATAAAGACAGTCTGTGCCGCCATCTAAAGGCGAAATACTGTAACTTCTAGTCCAAAATTGGTCAAAAATATGGACAGGAAGGAAGGCTTTTAGTGATTTACTTCATGAAAGTTGCATTGATACATTTTTTTGGCTTTAATATTTGTATTGTGTGGTAACCGTTTAATAAAAGCAATAAGTGACACGTGACTTATTCACGATACAGCAGTAGCCTCGAGTACCTTATTGCTTACTTAAAGGTGCATTGTGTAATATTTAGGAGGATCTGTTGACAGAAATGCAATATCATATACATAACTATATTATCAGTGGTGTATAGACCAATGTCGAGCCGACGTCACAGTTAGCTGGAGGCAAAACAAAGGGAGAACTGGAGGCGGCCAATACAAACCAGCACAGATTCGGCTACATAATAAAGGAGCTTAAATTATTATTATTAATATTATTATTAAATGTCATCTTGTTGGGTGCAAGAATCGATGAAAAATTAATATGCTGTATCTGGAATTTTTATTTCTAGAAAATATTCACATCATTAAAATTGCACCGTAATGTCACTCTTTACATTGTCGTCTTCTGGCCTCGGCGCTGGCTCGGCAGAACTGCGGATCGTACCACAAGTCTCGTGAGCATTCAGCGCATAGATCATCTGAAGATGTATACACCCTCAGTTTCTCTTACACTCGGTTTCTCTATCGGGTCGGTGTAGATTAGGGTGACCACCCGTCCCGCTTAGCGTTGTACCGCACAGCATTTTCACCCCTTGTCCCGCACGTCGCATATTGAGAAAATGTCTCGCATTTTCATCAGTCTGTTGGTTTTTAATTATCATATTAAGAAAACGTTCATGCGTTCTTTTGCCCTTTTAAAAAGCATTTTATTTATTCTTTTTGCGGCATAGCTTTCCACCTATATTTAACAGCGCTTCGTCAGAAGTACAAATACAACAGCCGTTTTTTAAATCCTATCCAATGGTTGAGAAGAAAGGTGTAAACACGGTCACTAGTAGGTTGTGACGGCTGTCAATCAAAATGTGGACCGCTGATTCGTTCCATGTGTTCCCTGTCAGAAAACAAATGGATAATTAGGTTAATTTAAATTTTTAATTGTGGTTGTCTAAAAATATGAAAGTTTTTGGTTTAATATATTCTTAACATATAAGACTGTCAATGTAATTTCATTTTTATCAGCTAAAAGGCAGAATAAATTGTTTTATTAAGTTAGGTAGACATTATATAACAGTTTCAGGTTATGTTTTAGTGTTGGTAACATGTCCCACATTGTCCCACACAAACTTAGAATCGTCCCGCATTTGGTTCATTTGATGGTGGTCACCCTAGTGTAGATGTCAGGCTTCTCAACTGGAGGCGGTGTTAACGTTAATCCTGTCAGATCGTCCATCACTGAGTGAGCGTATACGGGTCGGCCAATCTGGTGCCGTCCGTTAAAATTAACTTTTGCAAATAACAATCGCGGTCCTGGACAGTGTGTGTGAGCTTGCACATTAAGATAAAATCGGATTTTCTCCAGTCATTGTTAAAAAAAAACAAGCTAACAAAACTTGCAAACTACGTTAGTGAAGCGGCCGGAGGGATCGTTCTGCAACCACCTAAGCTCCGCCCACAATAAAACGTCACCTTGTTTACTAACTGAAAAGGGGTCTATAAAGACCTTACATAATGAGCCGTTATGTTTTTATTACCTTAGAATGAGCCATTTCTATCTACTATCGAAATGCGCTGTCATGTTTCTACGGTGGCCCTAAACGGACAAACGCGTTTCGTCACTGTTGTTCTTCGTGCAATGAAGCGAGCTTAAGTCAGTGAATAAAACTGACACAATGATGAACAAGTAACAATAATATTCACAATAGCATATAATTTTACTGATTAATTAAGTAAACATAATTTCTTAATCTGTAAAGAAACTCTCTGTACTCTCTGCTGTCTCAGACGACGAATCACTTCCCGTCGGCCACCGTAACTTCTGTTGGGTGCAATTCACAACCTCACCACTAGATGTCACTAAAGTTTACACACTGCACCTTTAAAGCGTTGCAATTCTCTTTATTCCTGGAATAGATCGCCTTTCCCCTCCTCAAAGCCCAGACCTTACACTGCAGAGGGAGTTTAAGGAGAACAAAGAGCCGTCCCCTAAAGTGAAGCGCAGGCGCAGTGTGAAGATCAGCAGTGCGACTGTCGAGCCGCTCCAGTGGCAGAACGATGCCCTGCAGATCCTCACCTGTGCCAACGACTACAGGAGCATGAACGACTTCCTCATGAAGAAGGTGCGTGCCTGTTTTCTGTGTGTTTACTACAGCTGCATTTATTTACTGAGCCATCATAACCTTGTTTTAATCTCATAGATTACTGATTTAGACACAGAGGATGGTAAGAAAGACACAATGGTGGATGTTGTCTTCAAAAAGGCACTAAAGGAGTTCCGCCTGAATATCTTCAACTCATACTCCACAGCTTTAGCTGTAAGTACTGTAATAAACCACTTGTTTTACTTGCTATGTTTCCACCTAGTTTGGGAAATCGCATAAAAAAAATGCTGGATGGAAATGTCGTTATTAAAAAACTTATGCGCTCAATTGAGGCGGATAATGATTTTTTATCCGTTAAGGGGAGACACCCAAGTTTTTAGAATATTTGTGTTTAAATATGCAAATTATGTATTATCTCATTAAATATGAGCTAATTTGCATATATTTCCAGAAGAGAAATTTGAGCATTGGATAAAGCCAGATTCAAAATTCCTTTTTCATTTTGTTTACATATTAGACTCAAAGGTTTTTACTGAGGGGATTTTGGATATCTCTTTTTATCACTCCATTAATCAGAAAAAAAACTGTCAACAGCCACAAAAAAATCAATTTTCGCCCTGTTTTTAGGTATAAAATGTTGTATAAATCTGATATATGAACAAACCCCTCTGTAAAAACCTAATAAAAAAAGAATATAGATAGGAATACACCTGGAAAGTTTGGTGTATGTAAGTGCTGCTGAAGTGGATTTCTGGCTCAGATATTGACATCAGCCAATGAGATCTCGCTTTTAGAGTTAAATGCCCCACTGTACTTTCATGATAGGTTGCTGATAAAAAAAGGAAATGACCATATTTGGATCCGACAGCATTGTACAGGAGAGAGAGAGCGCTTTCCAGCGCTGTGTGTGATGACGGGGTGCAGACAGAGATGTTGATTAAGAAAGCCAACTTTTGTTGAATTTATTAGAGATCTACAGACGCAAATAGACCAAGTGTTATAAAATAAAGACCTGAATGTGTATTTCAGACTTTTTCTCACCACAAGTCTGAAAGAAGACATGTTATTGTATGTTATTGAAGACAAATAGCCCAAAATCTCAAAATTGACCTGTGAAAAAAAAAAACAGATGTTTTTGCCTGCCGTGTCTCCCCTTAAGAAGACATGCGCATAATCTACGATAGATGCGCATTTACCAAATAAATTCCTTGATGTGCAACAAGTCACGTGACTGCCTCAGCAGAGGCTGTGATTGGATAACTGGACTAACCAGTGGACCAATCGTGTCACAGCATCTCAAATGTTGGTCTGAAACGCTGGAATCAAAGTCTGTGATCAGAATGATTTGGTTTAATTCCCTCCAGACGCGTCTCTTGTGTTCCCGAACACCAGCATCCGAACGCTAGAGAACATGACAGCACTTATTGTGTTTCGTCTGCCGCTCTGAGACAAACTTATTCATGATGAAGGGAAAAAGAGCCACAGTGTCTTCCCTGATTGCTGCAACTTCCATTTTTATTACTGATATTTTACAACAATTTCGTTCCGATTTTGTTCTCTTGAACACATGGGATGAAACGCTGCTTTATTCAAAAATTTTTTATGCGATATTCCAATATTGCGCAAAAGTTAAATGCGCAATGGATGGAAACATAGCTAATGTTATCACTGTCACCCATCTTTCATCAAAATACATGACTTTTGGACATCGTGTCTTTGCAAATGGCATGGAAGAGATGTAATGCGTGTCGTCTCATCAGAATCAGAAGTATTGTTTTTGCTCTGTTTGCAGATGGATGATGGGAAGAGCATTCGTTATAAGGATCTCTATGCCCTCTTTGAGCAAATCCTGGAGAAAAACATGCGTCAGGAGCAGCGGGACTGGAGCGAGTCGCCCGTCAAAGTTTGGGTCAACACCTTTAAAGTCTTTCTGGATGAGTTCATGACCGAACACAAACCTCTGGACAGCGGTGGACAGAGCAAGGTGAGCTGCACTATATAAATGTGCAATTTAAATAAAATGTAAAAAAAAAAAATATATATTTTAAAAGGAATATGCCAGGTAATATGTAATAGTAGATTGAAAACGTAGATTGATTTGGAAAAATATGCCTCTACATTTTAAAATGGCTGGAATATAATTTAGTGCATAGGAATAATGTGTCCAGTTCCTCATAACAACAAAATGTTTAACAGATTTTGTGTTTATTTGGCTATTTTTCTCCCTCAGGCTCCCAAACCAGACCGCAAGAAGAGAAGGAAAAAGGATTCTGATATAGTGAGTGAATCACAGTCTGAGGCTCTGTTTACATCTGGTGTTAAGATGAGTTTTGTTGATCGGATCACAAGTGGACAACGCTAAATACATGTGTACACGTCTAAGGCCCCGTTCACACAGCCAGCGATTTTGTCACTAGTCTCTATACTGTAAAGTTGATTGTGGGCGTTGGTAGTGATGTCGCTCTAATGTTATTGGTAGACTGCTCGTCTGGCCACATCCATACAAAACCCCATCACAACTAATACAACTATATTATTTTAATTTGACTAGGAATTAGGCTCATAGTAATAGTATGCTGTTGGGAGAGTGTTTCTATATTACCACAGCAGTGTTCAGTGGATTAAATCCTTTACTAGATTAACGATCGATCAATCTACAAATTAAACTCACTCATAGTGTCATAAATCAGTATTAGGCGCAAATCAGTAAACCCAGTAAATATACGAGTAAATATGAGTGATCTGCGCGTAAAGAGACTTTCCCAAAAACTCTTCTCCTGATTCACAAATATTTCGTAAACGTCAGATGTGATAGTGAAATGTGTGTGTGTGTGTGTTAATGAATTCCAATCAGTCGTAAATGGGACGCGCGTGCACGCTCATTCTCAATTACCTTAAATCCCGCCCATTAAATCCGACTGACAACCATATATGGGCATCATATTATGACACCAAACGAAGGATTTCAACATGTCTTCTTAAAAACGAATGAAAAAGAAAAATTTCTCATTGTCAGATAATATTTTATTATCAGAAATTCATTCAAAACGCCACATTTTCAAACCTTGCAAGCGTACATAGGCACAAGGAGTAAACAGGGCCAGAGTTTTTGTGTACTGATTTAGCATTCCTGTTTTTCTTGGAAATCCTCTGACACTGAGCCTTTGTTTCAGGTGGAGGAACACAACGGCCACATATTCAAGTCGACCCAGTACAGTATTCCCACCTACTGCGAGTTCTGCTCCTCCCTCATCTGGATGATGGACAAGGCGTGTGTCTGCAAACGTGAGTTTCATGTCCACAGTCTCTGCATCAAAGTGGGCCTGAACTCAATTTAACATAATCCGATTGCTCACCAACAAGCCCATGGCCTCGAACAGAGAACAGTTTGGCTTTTGTGATGCAGGATGTTTTCCGCCATCTTACAACGAGAGAGAGGAATGTTGACTTGAATTGAGTTTATTTTAGGTGGCGGCTTTTTTTTGTGAGGAAAAATAATTAATGAATCTGTGCCGTATGTCTAAAATGAGAATGAATGAGATGTCTGTGTCTTGTGTAGTGTGCCGCTATGCGTGTCACAGAAAGTGCTGTCAGAAGATGACCACCAAATGCAGCAAGAAGGTAAGGGATTTTTCCAGCTAAGTGCATTCATGTGATCGGGGAACATGCCGTCACTTATGTTTCTTTTTCCATGTGCAGTATGACCCTGAACTTTCATCGAGGCAGTTCGGTGTGGAGTTGTCCCGGCTGACCATCGACGAGCGAACGGTGCCTTTTGTGGCCGAGAAACTCATCAATTACATTGAAATGCATGGCCTGTACACGGAAGGGATCTACAGAAAGTCTGGATCCACCAATAAGATTAAGGAGCTGAAGCTGAGTCTGGACACGGGTATGAAACATGTGACTTTAAACATTTCAGATGTTTTCCTTATTGGACACATCCAGCTCAGGTCATAAAGTACTGTGCTGTTAAAGGATTAGTTCACTTTAAAAAAAACTTTTGCTGATAATTTACTCACCCCGATGTCATCCAAGATGTCCATGTCTTTCTTTCTTCAGTCGAAAAGAAATGAAGGTTTTTGATGAAAACATTTCTCCATATAATGGACGTCAATGGCGACCAAACGGTTCAAGGTCCAGATGACAGTGTCAGCGCCGCTTCAACGGGCTTTAAACGACACCAGGCGATGAATACGGGTCTGATCTAGCGAAACGAGTCGGTCACTTAAAAAATAAATAAAAAGTTTTATAAGCACAAACGCTCGCCTTGCTCTGTTCTGTGATGCGCGTTCGGGACGTCACGTAATACGCGATTACGTTGTAAAGGTCACGCTTCTGTGAAAAGTAAAAAATGTCTGTCCTGACGAAAATTTTCTTTTAGGCTTTTTAATATTACAACACCCAGGATACGCACACGAAACGGGCATTTTAAACGATAAACTGACACAAAGACATTTGAATATGTGTGTATGGTCCTCCTTCCGCACATCTGTAAACACTGGCTCGTCAAGCGTGACCTTTTCACCGTAATTGCTTATTATGTGACGTCACGAACGCGCATCACAGAACAGAGCAAGGCGAGCGCTTGTGCTTATAAAACTTAAACTTTTTTATTTATTTTTGAAATGACCGATCGTTTCGCTAGATAAGACCCGTATTCATCGTCTGGTGTCGTTTAAAGCCCGTTGAAGCGGCGCTGACACTGTCATCTGGACCTTGAACCGTTTGGGGCCCATTGACGTTCATTATATGGAGAAATGTTTTCATCAAAAACCTTCATTTCTTTTCGACTGAAGAAAGAAAGACATGGACATCTTGGATGACATCGGGGTGAGTAAATAATCAGCAAAAGTTTTTTTAAAAGTGAACTAATCCTTTAAGTTAGATTTAGCGGAGTCAAAATGAACACGTTAACGCATACGTTTTTCTTAACGCTGGACCTTAGTATATGATCACGCTATCATTCATTCAAGTGCTATTAACCATTCAAGTTAAATCTGTACTGGCTGTGAATCTCCTGTCTGTGTGACGGACACTGCATTAAATGGACTAAAGCACACAAAATGATGCCAAAATGTCCGCTTCGTCGAGTATCCTCGCAAGCACAGCCTTAAATGAGTTTTAAAAAAAAACTTAAATGACTGTAGAGAGTTGAGCACATCAGATATGTGTCAGATCTGCGTCAGATATTAAAGTGACAGCAGCCTAATAAACCCGATGCTGCTGTCATTAATGATAATCAAAGAACAAAAGACTGCTCTTGACTGAATAACCTTTGTAGCTTTAATAAGGATTAATCTGTATTTAAACTAAATTATGCTGTGAAGTGTTTGATAACGTTATTCAATTTTTGTATATTTCCTAACTGTAAATATTTACATTTACATTTTACATTTATTCATTTAGCAGACGCTTTTATCCAAAGCGACTTACAAATGAGAAACAATAGAAGCAATTAAACTAGCAGTAGACCAACAGTATGTAAGTGCTATGACCCTTCACAGTACAATCCAACGTACAGTATTTTTTTTTTTTTTTTTTTTTTTACGAGTGAAACTGGAAAAATTAGAATATCGTTTAAAAGTTAATTTATTTCAGTAATTAAACTTAAAATGTGAAACTAATATATTATATAGACTCATTACATGCAAAGTGAGATATTTCAAGCCTTTATTTGTTATAATTTTGATGATTATGGCGTACAGCTTATGAAAAACCTTTTCACAATATTCTAATTTTGAATTTGGGGTTTAATAAGCTGTACGCCATAATCATCAAAATTATAACAAATAAAGGCTTGAAATATCTCACTTTGCATGTAATGAGTCTATATAATATATTAGTTTCACATTTTAAGTTGAATTACTGAAATAAAGGCACTTTTGCACGATCTTTTTAATTTTTCCAGTTTCACCTGTCTGTTGTTTTTTGTTGTTTCTTCATTAATTTGGAGATTAACTGTGAAATGATTACAATATAAATATATATTAAAAACCTGGATGTTAGGTGCGATTAATTACTGAAAAATATGCGAGTAATTTCATTTTTAATTGATTGACAGCACTAGTTATAATATATAATAAACTAAACTTTAGTTAAATTTTACTTAACTTTAGTTTAGGGTCCAATTCTCACTATTAACTACGACTTTTGCCTCAATAAACTCCTAATTACTGATTATTTATAGTTAGATAGTAAGATAGTTGCCAAGTTTAGGTATCGGATGTATTTAGGGATGTAGAATCTGGTCATGCTTGAATAAGGCACTAATATGATCTTTATAAGTACTAATAAACCGCTAATATCCTAGTAATATGCATGATAATACGCAACTAGTTAATAATGAGAATTGGACCGTGAACTAAAGGGTTACCAGCATTTCTTATGCAGTTTTGTTGTTTTCTCAAGTAAATGTATCTTGATTTTAAGAATGTTTATTAGTTTTCACTGGAACACTTATATAGTCAAGTCACCTTTATTTCTATAGCGCTTTATACAATACAGCTTTACAGGGATAAACATAAAAATAATGATTCAATGATGCGAACAGAGCTCACTTCTCCAAAAAGATAAGCGTGTCATTGTTCAGATGAAGTCGCTTCAGTGTTTATTCAGTTCTGTTCAATAACCGTGTAAAGTTCGTCAGTTCAATTCATCTATACGGTGATGTCATCATCAGCTCCCATCCAATAGTGTCAGTGCAGTCAAATCAATAATATTACAGAACATAATAATAATAATGGCAAAAATTATTATTATTTTTTTTATTAACAATTGATCATGTGTATTTATTTTGACACTTAATCATGAATCCTTTACCACATTTTTTTTTGTCATTTTTTTTTTCCAACTTTCATAAAAGTTTACAATGTACATTTAACATCAACATAAGACAAACAGATATTGGGGAAAACATATAACAGTTCTTACATTGTATAGAGCAAAACATTTAATATACACTTCTTATTTCTAGTGATTGAAGAATATTCAATGATTCATGAAATATTTTAAGATCTTTACAAAAAAATGTCTTATCAATTATATCTGTGCCAGTTTTACAGTCCAGGAAGAAGATCATAGCCTCATCTATTCTGATTATTTATGTATTAATAACTCTCTGTAGTAATATATCTACATCTATATTAACTATGTCTGTATCTATAGTTTGATATCTATTATGTTCTGCCCTCAGATGTAAACGGCATGAATCTGGACGACTACAACATTAATGTCATCGCCAGTGTTTTCAAGCAGTGGCTTCGTGACTTGCCTAATCCTCTGATGACCTTTGAACTGTACGAGGAGTTCCTGCGGGCCATGGGTGAGCAGATTAGCCCATCCAGATTATAGCGTTAGCATTCGGGTTTGGTGTCTTTTATTGTTTTGTTTTGGCACACATTAAAATCGGTACTAGTGGACAATCTGGCATATGAATATTTATTTATTTGTTGTTTTGGCACAGATTAAAATCAGGACTAGTGGACAATCTGGCATATAATTTTTTTCAATATGACATTTTGTTTTTTGTTTGTTTTGTCAAACATTAATATCACTACTAGTGGACAATCTGTCATATGCATATGATCATGTATTTATTCATTAATTTTTACCCCCTGAGTCACTCAGCCATTTCAGTATCCCAGTATAATAAAAAAGATTTTATATAGATTTATATTTTTTATGATAATGCTGTAAAATGATAACAAAATCAAAGATACTACCTTTACGTCTTGGATTCAAAGATGTTTTAATTTTTTTTATTATAGGTTTTACACTGTGTTGAAGTAGATAATAAATCATTTTCAACCATAAATTATCAAATAATATAGAACACCCACGTTCAAAACTTTAAAATCTTTATACATTTTATATATCAGTCCACAGATGCAGTAACCTTATTGCTTTAGATAATAGGTTGCCACTCAAAAAAAAATAAACATTATAATAATTCATCCTCTCACCCCCCAAATGTGTCAGTAATCTGAAAAGAAAAAAGCTGACATGTATTCTAATGATTATCACTGGTGGCTCAACGCAGAGAAAGTTTTACAATATGCAAACATTTTCGATACCATCATGGAATATTAACTTTGACATCACATCAGAATATTGCAAAAATCCTCAAAAAGTAGACCGTTACTCCAGCAGTTAATAATCTACAGTTCAGCACAGTCAGTTGAACACAAATTATGTCAAATAGTGACCGAAATGTCAGCAATTGACCGTTCGCAAAGACCCGCCCCCCTTAGTTATGGACAGACAAGGTTACTTTTCGGTTACTTTTGATATTAAACATATTAAACTAAGTCTCACCTTTCAAATTTGGTCATTTTTTAAACATTTAAACAATAAATACCGTTTTGTGGCTCTTTAATGTGTCGTGACAGATCGCTGTAGAGTTAAAGCTGCTTGTGAACCGATCATCTCTTCCTTCTAGTTCATTTATAGCATCAAATAAACATGAATGAACATCAGGAGGAATGTTGTTTTAACCGCGGAAAGACGTCTCCGCTTCTCAAGTTCAAATCCTCCCATGTTAATCCACTAACTCTCCTGACCGCTTTGTCGGACAAAATGGCGGATGGCGAAGTGTGATTGGTCAGATCACATGTCAATCAAGCTCCCTGCGAAGGGTCAATTAACGTCTGCAGATGTGGATGTTGCGGCGGCCACCGCTTCCCTAACTGCTGTAAAGGTGGACGTGTTCGGATTTGGATAGTCATGGCGGTGAACGGAATAAAATGGAGGGTTTTTTGCGATAAATGTACTACATATGCAACATTTGAGCTCATTGAGCTACCAGTAAATAATAATATATCTGAATGAAACTTGGCGCTGCTACTATGCATCATAAAAGGAACAGAATTAGGGGGTGAAACTTTTAACATTAAAAAAAAAAAAAAAAAAAACATTACATTGAGTGGCACCCTATTAGATAAACTAGAAGTTTATAGAAGCATGATGTTTGAAGATGTATTGGTCGTGTCTCTTCAGGTCTCCAGGACAAAAAAGAAGTGATTCGAGGCGTTTACTCTATAATCGACCAGCTCAGCAGGACTCATCTGAACACGCTCGAGCGCCTTATTTTCCACTTGGTCAGGTGAGACGCCAGCTGTATTTCTCCAATAATGAACGACTGCACCATAAATAATGCTTTAACTATTACACAGTGATGAGACGCGATCAAGCGGCAAGAGATAAATCCTGTCGGTTTGTCTGCCCTTTGGTTTCTACACTGAACAAAGTTATAAACACAACACTTTTGCTTTTGCCCTGAACTCAAAGATCCAAGACTTTTTCTTTGTACACAATCAACACCCTGATCAAGTCTGTGCGAAACTGCATAAAACTGCACATTTTAGAGTGGCCTTTTATTGTGGCCAGCCTAAGGCACACCTGTGCAATAATCATGCGGTCTAATTAGCATCGTGATATGCCATGGATGGATGATCTCGGCAAAGATCACTAATGCCTGGTTCAGATTACACGATTTTTGTGTCCGCTACGATAGTAAGATTACGTGATTTTGACTCGTAAAATCTTGTTGTGTCGTGGACAAGAAACATGTCAGACTACACGTTGCTTTCCAACCAGTCATCACGTGTCGTCTGACACACGCATTCACTCGCACACATACATACGTACTTACACTCAGAGCTGCGCACACACACACTCACTCTCTCTCGCGCTCACTCACTCACACACACACACACACACACACACACTCTCTCTCACTCACTCTCTCACACACACACACACACACACACACTCTCTCTCGCGCTCACTCACTCACACACACACACTCTCACTCACTCTCACACACACACACACACACACACACACTCTCTCTCACTCACTCTCACACACACACTCTTGCTCACTCACTCACTCACTCACTCACTCACTCACTCTCACACACACACACACACACACACACTCACTCTCTCTCACTCACTCACACACAAACACACACTCACTCTCACTCACTCACTAGCGCACACATACACACACTCTCGCCCTCACTCACACACAAAGCACACATGCTCATTCACTCACGCACTCTCTCGTGCTCACTCACACACACAAACACACATGCTCACTCACACGCGCACACACACTCACTCACTCACTAGCACACACTCTCTCGCTCACTCACTCTCGTTGTGGAGGACCGAAAAAAAAAATCAAACATGCTAGTCTTTTTGTCGTGAAACATCACAGACGCAGTCGGTTTTCGCCCACTATCACACACTGTACGAGATGAAACGATCAAATCCTGCGTCTCGACGCACGTTGTCGTTTACGAATCCCCACGACACCCTGCGTTAAACGAATCGTGCCAAAATCGGGCTAGAATCGTGTAATCTGAACCCAGGCATAACACGGATTTAGACAGATTTGTGAACAATACAGAAATAAGCCTTTTGTGTTCATAGAAAAGTCTCGGATCTTTGAGTTCAGCTCATGAATAATGGGGTTGCGTTTATAATTTTGTTCAGTGTATTTAGTCTCATTGTGTGATTTAGTGTAGCTCCTCCCACAGAGAAATCTCATTGGTCTAAAATCCCACTGCACTTAGTATACCACAGATGTTCTGATTGGCTTCTTTTCCACTT
Source organism: Phoxinus phoxinus (assembly GCF_949152265.1). NCBI lineage: Eukaryota > Metazoa > Chordata > Actinopteri > Cypriniformes > Leuciscidae > Phoxinus > Phoxinus phoxinus. Next base: position 4,456,585 of record NC_136877.1, on the reverse strand, counting down.
TTTTTGTGCAGTATGTTGTCTTTCAGTGTAAATGATTTGATGCTGGAAATGTCGATCTTGTTTCTGTGGCGCACAGGATTGCCTTGCAGGAGGAAACAAACCGCATGTCTGCTAATGCGCTGGCGATCGTGTTCGCGCCCTGTATCCTGCGCTGTCCCGACACCATCGACCCCCTGAGGAGCGTTCAGGACATCGGGAAGACCACAGCGTAATGGACAACTCTTTCTTCATAACGTTTGACGGGGCTAGTTTAGTCATCATGATATACATGATCTAACATTGGTCAGAAGGTTTTCTGCTCCCACTCTCTGACATTACAATAATTCTATGTAGGACTGCACGATTATGACAAAAAATCTAAATTGTCGTAATTGTAATTGCGATTATTAATTATGATTGTCACAATTTACATTGAATAGCTTTATACATAATATTCAGATTTCAAGAACACAGGATGAGATGTTATTATCATTTGTGCAAGCACTTCCAAGAGTTCATGAACAGTGAGCCTGGTATAAAAAAAAAAAAAAAAAAAAAAAAAAAAAAAAAAAAAACTTTGGGGAGCGCATCGTCAGTAGTGTTCCTTTGGTTCATAGGGTGTTTCGGCCTTTCACACTATACACCCTCCCCAAAGGTGGCCAGCGACAGGGTGATCAAACCTACGCTTGCGTCCCAATACCAATTAGTCATAGGAGTTGCCTTGTTGTTGATAGCCAACATCCCATGGGACTATGCATGGCAGGGACGTCCTCCTCCCTGAGTCAAGCATTGTTGACCGCATACCTCCTGTCCCTCTCACTTCGGGGCCCAGCTGGGGTCTTTCCTCTTCATCCAAAGCCACTGGCTGCTGCCTTCTGCCGCCTCCGATACAGCTCTGATTGTCGAACGCTGGCTCTGGCCCTTAATTCCCAGATCTCTAAGCAGTCTGATTGTAGATGTTGCCACAAAACCTCTGCAGCCCACCTCCACTGGTCGGACTTCTGTGTTCCAGCCATGATGCCGTGCTTCGGCAGCTAGATCGGCATAGCGCAGATATTTTCGCTCATAAGCCTCATCTACTGAGTCCTCCCAGGGTACTGTGAGCTCGATGATGAAGACCTTCTTGAGCGAACGGGACCAGAACACCATGTCAGGTCTTAAGGTGGTGGTTGCGATCTCCGGAGGAAACACAAGTTGCCGACCAATGTCAGCTAGCATTTTCCAATCACGAGCCAAGCGCAACTGGTCTCGCTCTGTTGGTGTAGAGCTGCTCTTCGGTGGTTTAGCCCCTTCGCGGACAAAGGTCGTCCGTAAGGGGTGTGATGCTGTTGGGGGTGGTAGGGAGTTGGTGGCAGCTCGCTTGTCCTCCAGAGCGAACGCAAGGTTTTTTAGGACTTGGTTGTGACGCCAAGTGTAGCGTCCTTGGGTGAGGCTTGTCTTACACCCTGTGAGAATATGCCTGAGATTGGCTGGCATGGAACAGAGGGCACAGTCCGGATCTTCACCATACCATTGGTGAAGATTAGCTGGTGTTGGAAGGACATCATATGTTGCTCTAATGGAAAAGCTCAACCGCCTCGCTTCCATGGCCCACAGATCCTTCCAGCTTATCTTCCTCTTCTCCACACTATCCCATCGAGTCCACTGTCCCTGTTTGGCCAGAGAGACTGCCTTGGCCCATCTTGCAGCCTCCTCCTGATGGCGTACTTCCTGCACTACCATCTTCCGCCGTTCGGGTGCAGTGGCCTTACTCCAAGCAGCACGGCTAGTTAGCCCAAGGCCTCCTCTCCCTTGTTGAACATGACCCACAATGTCAGCATGTCTGAGGGCTGCTGTTGCCTCCTGGACTGCTTTTCCTGGCCTCCATTTGCGCCCAGTTGCCAAGATCGGTGCGTTGTTGCTCACCACTGGGTCTCGGGATTCATTCAGTGTCATCTGGAGCCTGGTTTTTGCACACTTGAATTCCTCTGTTAGACTGGTGAGGGGCAGCTTGAGGACACCATCTCCATAGAGGCCTATGGTGGTAAGGCATCGTGGAACTCCGAGCCACTTCTTTAAATATCCTGTGACTCCTCTTTCCATCTTCTCCACTGTCGAGATTGGAACCTCATACACTACTAGGGGCCACAGCAGCCGTGGAAGGAGCCCAAACTGCAGACACCAAGCCTTTAACTTTCCAGGTAGCTGGGTGTTGTCGATGGACTGTAGGCTACTACTGATGTCTTTGCGCAGCTGTTGCACCTGGTCTTTGTCCTTCAGGCTTGCATCGTACCACCTTCCAAGGCTTTTTACTGGCTGCTCAGACACTGTTGGAATTTGGTCTTCTCCGATGAAGAACTTCAGGTCAGAGAGTACTCCCTTCACAATCGAGATGCTGCGTGACTTGGATGGTTTAATCTTCATACGGGCCCAACTGATGTTCTCCTCGAGTTTTCTGAGCAGTCTCTTGGTGCATGGAACAGTGGTGGTCAATGTTGTAATGTCGTCCATGTAGGCTCTGATTGGAGGGAGGCGGACAGCAGAGTCGACTCGCTGTCCACCAACAACCCATTTTGAGGATCTGATGATAACCTCCATTGCCATTATGAATGCCAACGGAGAAATGGTACATCCCGCCATTATACCTACATTCAGGCACTGCCATGAGGTGGTGAACTCTGAGGAGGTGAAGCAGAACTGAAGATCCTGGAAGTACGACTTCACCAGGGTTGTGATGGTGTCCGGTATGTGGAAAAATCTGAAGGCAGACCACAAGAGTTCATGGGGCACAGAGCCAAATGCATTGGCGAGGTCAAGGAAGACTACATGGAGGTCCCTTTTCTCCACTTTGGCCATTTGGATCTGGTGCCAGATCATACTGGAATGTTCCAAGCAACCCGGAGAACCCTGATATTCCTGCCTTCTGTACAGATGTATCGACGTACGCATTCCTTTGCAGGTACACAGCCATCCTCTGGGCAATGACTCTAAAGAAGATTTTACCCTCGGCATTCAGTAATGAGATTGGGCGGAATTGGCTGATGTTCACCGCATCCTTCTCCTGAGGGATCAGGACCCCGCCTGCCCTACGCCACACTTTGGGTATGATCTTCTTTTGCCAAGCTATTCTCATAAGCCTCCAGAGGAACCTCAGGACGTCTGGTGCGTTCTTATACACTTTGTACGGGACTCCATTTGGCCCCGGGGCTGATGCTGTTCTTGCCCGTCGAACTATGTTTTCCACCTCTTTCCATGTCGGAGGGCTGGTCTCAATATGATATTCCGGGGGTTCAATGGGTGGGATATCTGATGGGATGGCCAGATGTTCATGTCGCTTTGAGTCAAAGTTTGTTGTTCTCAGGTACTCCTCTAGATCTTTCTTTGTTGTATTTAGAGCTCCACTTTTTTCCTTCGCGAAGAGACTTTTAACGAACTTGAAGGGATCTTTATAGAATCGAGTTCTAGTTTGCTCTTTCTTCCTTCTGCTTTTCCGTAGGTTCTCTGCTCTACGAAGGGATGCTAACCGGGTTTTGATGTCAGCCTGAAGTGCCTCTATGCCCTCCCTTTCCATTTCCAAGGCCTTCTTCCACTGTTTCTTAAGCTGTCTCCTTTCTTGAACGAGGCGCTTGATTTCTTGTTGCCTCCTGGAAACTGGTGGGGTTGGAACCTTTCTCCTGCCTTTTGCCTCTTGCACTCCAAAGCTTTCTGCCCCGTACTCATAGATGATATCCCCCATCCTCTCCAACTTCTTCTCCACTGTGCCTCGAAGTTTCTCGAGGGTCAAGGTAAGGTCAGTATTCACTGTTTCCCACAACTTCTTGTCACTGGCGCTAGGCCACTTCACATATGGTCTGTGCCCTGGTAGTCTCCTCTCGACTGCAGGTCTGGGAGGTTGGGGGAGTTCCACCTCAGTTGTTAATTCGGTGCTTGAGTTTACCTCCTCCATGACAGTGGTACTGATGCACTGCAAGCTATGGTTTGCGTCCAGTTGCTGTGCTTCATTCGACTGATTTGATCGCTTTCGCAGAAAGTAATCAATGCGAGGCCTCTGTCTCTCTATACCCAAACACCCCATCTTCCCCTGGTGGATCCTCAGCCCATGGTGCTATTATATATAATAGCTTTAAAGCCATATTTATACCATATTGTTATATCAAATTATAAAACGGTTAGTTCCAATCCTTGATTCTGATTGACCAATAGCTGTTTTATTCACGATAAAACGGCTGTGACCGCTTCACCCAACGGTTCTGTGTATCACTACACAACACCCCTAGCAACCGCTCTTAGCAACGTAAACACATGTTTGATCTCATTAATATTGTTCATTGAAGCTTTAGTAGAGTATTGTGAGAGAGCGAGAGCGAGTGTACCTGCATTTACAGTAGATATAGCATTTTACTTCAGGTCAGTCCTATATTCATAATAAAAAAAATCAGTTTGAATGTCCGCTGTGATATCTTGTCCTTTTAACAGTTAAGGGTTTTCCCCGAGCCTATAGTCATCTGTCAGTGTCGTCTTCCTTCTCCGTGATCACAAGTTTGAGTCCTTTCAATATAAAAGTCTTCTCTACTGACTGACTCGCTCATAAAGACAGTCTTTGCCACCATCTAGTGGCGAAATAAAGTATGTAACTTCTGTTGCTGTTTACAGTCAGGGACTATTTTTTCCAGCGGAAGGAAGGCTTTTACTGATTTTACTTCATGAAAGTTGCATAGATACACATTTTCAGCTTTAATAGTTGTATTGTGCGGTAACCGTTTTATAAAAGCAATAAGGTACTCAAGGCAAGTGCTGTATCGTGAATAAGTCACGGCTGTAGGGGTTTTTGAAGCTCCGCTTCGCGTCGTGCCTAACAACGCCCTTCAGCCGTGACTTATTCACCATACAGCACAGCCTTGAGTACCTTATTGCTTACATAAACATCTAAAAACACTCTTCCTGAAAAACTATTATTGCTTTTTATGGCATTAAGCCTCAAATGTCAAAACTAAAATTAAAACAATGGGGAAAAATACAGTTTCTACATAAACTGTAGAAAGAAAAACACATCTTAAGCACAGAATAATGTAAGAGGACATTTTTTTTTTGTAATTGCGCCTTTGAATGATTACATAATTGTGAACTATGAATGCACTTAAAGAAATGCAGGATTAAATCATAAATAGAATCGAATCTCATTGTGAATTGTCTCAAATCGAATCGTTCCTAAATCTCTGAATTATGAATCTAATCGATTCGCTGTCTACATTCCCACCCCTACTTATAACTCATTATGGAGACACTATGGAATGTACCCAGGGTTTGAAATTAACACCCGCCAAATGCGGGTACAAATCAACTGTGGCGGTAAATGCTGTCAAATCACGAGCCAGTTTGGCGTGTTACTTACTCACTTTTCATGGGAAGTTTGTGTAAGCAAAATCTGCATAGATTTAGCGCAAATACTCGACTCGTGAGTCATCGTGATATATTAATACAGCGTAATGTGCAGGATCCGCTCATATCTGGCTTACTTGAACACACACGTCACTACACAACTCATAACGGCGCGCTTCTTCATTCGCACTGACGCAATAGCGAAGATTAAAAAGCATTTAGTGAACAGAAGACATTATTTTCCAATATCCTACATTTTTTTTATGTTCTTTGTACTGTATTGATCTGTCCACCTAAAATACATTTTTGGTGATGAGGATGAAAGAGGGAGGGTTTTGTTTGAATAAGAAATTAATGTATGAAATCCAAATTTTATAATATATATGTGACCCTGGATCACAAAACCAGTCTGGAGTCGCACGGGTATATCTGTGGCAATAGCAAATCAACTCAAATCAAATCAAATAATTGACCCTTGTGACTGGTTTTGTAGTCCAGGGTCACATATATTTATTTAGCTTATGTATTCAGCTTTCATGTGATGCATACATCTCAATAAAAAAAAATAAAAAACCTTGTGACTGGTTTTGTGGTCCGGGGACTCTTATAAGCTGTGACGTAGTTAATTCGGTTTATTTATTTTTGTATTCGTTCTTTTTTTCTTCTTTTTGGCTAGTAGAAGTTCTGAATGGCCGGTAACCAAAATAATTTTGTAGCCAAATTGGCCGGTGAGTGAAAAAGTAAATTTCAAACCCTGGTCCTAATACTAACGTTTACAATACTAGTACATTATGGCAGGTGTGTCATTAGAAGTTGAAAGCATTGTGATGTAATCGCTTATCTGATTTTTGCCATTACATTATTGTTTTTTTGTTTGTTTTTTAAGGTGTGTCGAGCTGATCATTTGCGAGCAGATGAATAAGTACAAGGCCAGGCTGAAGGACATCAACACTCTGGAGTTCGCTGAGAACAAAGCCAAGAGCCGACTCACATTCATCCGCAGGTCCATGGTAAGAGTTCAACAGCTGAGAGTCTTTTATACGTTTCTATAGACATCCACATAACCCAGATGTGCAAAACCACACCAAGGAGGACGTGTTCCTGGATCAACATCCTTCTCAGAACGATCTTATCAACCTTTTTTTTTCCCCTCTTATTTTAGAGGTGGTTAATGATTAGAGTTATGATCGTTTGTCTGACAGGAATATTGTTGCATAACCAATAAAAGATGTTGATCCAGGAAGCAGGACAATCCTACAAGTGTTGGTCCTGGAACAACATTCTTCTCTCACAATCATACCTAAATCCCCTAAAATCAGAGGGAAATGACAGGTTGATAAGAATCAATCTCCAGCCCCAGTCATAGGCTCAACTCTAACCCTACAATCTCATTGGCCGATACAAACATTGCTCCAGTGGTGTCATGCCCATCCAAACCCATTCAAACTGATTATTGAGCCAAATGGCTAGCCTAAGCCTAACTACCAAAACAGAAAAAATGCTTATTTATACATTTGATATTTAAGTTTTTGTTGCATTGACTGTAGGTTCAAAATTATTAGTGTCCGAAAGTCGTCACCATTTAAGGCCCTGATATACTTCAAGTGAAGAGCGAACTAGTGACGTCACTTTGAAAAAAATCAGGCCAACACAAAGTTAGGCCCTCGAGGTCAGACGTCTGTGAGTAAAACAGGAACTCACTGGAGAGATGCTTTATAGTAGAAACTGAAGTTGTAATTATATATATATATATTGTTGTTGCTTGATACTGTAAAGTATCGACCGGACTCTAGGGAATCTGTGTCGTGTGTTTCTCTGAAGAACTACAGAGCCGCTGATTCACAAAATGCACTTTGAAATTAGGGATGCACCGATATAAAAAATTTAACCGATACCAATAAATCTTTATATTTGAGAGCCGATAACGATATATTGACCAATAAATCTAAATCCACATTTTTATATAATATTTGAGAACTTGATTACAAAAGCAAAAGTCTCATCATTAAAAGCCATGTCTCAAGCACACAATCATAATGATGTTCTTATTATAATTTTATGTAGCCGATATGACAGACTTGCACTTGTGATTCCAATCATATTTCAAACAATTCAGAACCATCATGTTGAACAGTGCGCATCTGAAGTGTCTCAGCTCAAGGAAATAATCCATTATTTATTGGCTTTATGTGACCCTGGACCACAAAACCAGTCACAAGGGTCAATTATTTGATTTGATTTGAGTTGATTTGGTTTGATTTGGGATATAATATATAATCTGGAAGTTGAATAAATAAGCTTTCCATTGATGTGTGGTTTGTTAGGATATGACAATATTTGGTCGAGATATGACTATTGAAAATCTGGAATCTGAGGGTGCAAAAAAATCTAAACATTGAGAAAATCTCCTTTAAAGTTGTGCATTTATGTTCACGATTGTGCTGCATTCACTCACACAAATACATGTTTTATATATTTACGGTAGGAAATTTACTAAATATCTTAATGGAACATGATCTTTACTTAATATCCTAATGATTTTTGGCATAAAAGAAAAATGTATAATTTTGACCCATACAATGTATAGTTGGATATTGCCACAGATATACCCGTGCGACTCCAGACTGGGTTTGTGATCCAGGGTCATCGGCCACATTTTGGTTTTGGGCAGATAACGATAACATAAATGAACACATGTCGGCCGATATATCATGCATCTCTTCTTCCAAACACACAGATAAGCTGCAGTTTAGGCTTGCGGTGTCCATATGATGGTGTAAATCACATTACGCTACAGAACACATGAAGACTGAATCCATGCAGGACCCATGCGTTAATGATGTATAATCTCGCTTTGGTTCATAACTGAATATAATTGGGTCTGACTCTGAAGACATTGTAGTAATTATTACATTGAAAATTTGGGGGTAGTTTTATTATAAAAAAATATATAGTTATTGTTATGTGGGGTTGGGTTTATCCAATGACACAAATGATAAAAGTAAATTCTGCTGTTTTCCGTACGTTTGCTACATGAAGAGCGGTCACCGGCAGTCGAGTTCTTTTGCAATTTTACTTAGGTTCATTATAAACAATTGTATTAGATCAAGATTTGAACCCAGCCTCCTTGCATTATACTGAACAGAAATGATACCGCTAGACCAGTGGTTTTCAAACTTTTCAAGAGCGACCCTTTTTTTAAAAAAATGTATTGACGCGACCTATCGGCCTATTCTTAAGCCAAGCATACAGAATACAATGGGGCTAAAGGCGCATTTGACTTTATTCTCATTTAAAAGTGCTCTGTTGTGCACAGCTGGCACAACTTCAGCTCAGCACTTTTCTTAACAACCGCTTTTGATGATGCACAAGCACTGGCTGATCCGTGACGCGATCGCAACGCAAAGTCGATTCTGCACTCTTTTGATCTAGCTAAAGCTACAGGGATGCTAATTAACCAGTTAACCATTGTACGAATTTTAACCAATTAATAGCCTACTATCGTTTGCTGTAAAAATACACAAAAAATATTCCACAACAAATCCTTTAAATTTAATGATATTCAGAACAGAACAAGAGTGAAAAAAATATCTATAAACAAGCCAAAACAAAATAATTTAAAGTGAAAGTGAAAGTGAAAGTAAGCGGCGTTGGGTCACGTAACCCTCTCATTCGAATATTTATTTATCGCAACGCAAAGTCGATTCTGCACTCTTTTGATCTAGCTAAAGCTATAGGGATGCTAATCAACCAGTTAACCATTGTACGAATTTTAACCAATTAATATCCTACTATCGTTTGCTGTATGCTTAAAAAACACACAAAAAATATTCCACAACAAATCCTTTAAATTTATAGATATTTTTTTTCACTCTTGTTCTGTTCTGAATATCATTAAACAAGCCAAGCCAAGTAAGCGGCGTTGGGTCACGTAACCCTCTCATTCGAATATTTATTTATTTTTCATATTCGGGATTTATTTGGATGCTAAACTATTATTTATTATAGGCTTCTAAGAAAAAATGTTAACGATTATCCCCCCCAAATTTTACATATTTATTAGGCTTAAAAAATAAAACAACTTTTAATTTAAGTGAACTTAAAACAAACCTTACATAAACCCATTATAAATGATATAATGTCTCCCAGTCAATGCCAGAACGGTCTCTGATACAGAAGACACCAGATGTTGTTCCAGGATCATGTCCTGCTCGTGTATCACACACACCAGCTCTGTCTCCACACTAACCCCAGTCTCTCCTCTCTAATCCAGAAGCCCGTAATAATTGCTGTTAGATTTATGAGCATAACCCGCAGTGCTGTGGCGGTAGGTATTTACTGTG